>NC_092718.1:49903907-50203907 GCF_047496885.1 Scyliorhinus torazame | reverse complement strand
TAGATTGCACAGGTTGCTTCGGCATCAGCCCAGGGCTGCGGAACCACCATGGGCGATAATTGTGAAGCTCCACAGGCACCAGGACAAAGAGCAGACCCTGAGGTGGGTGGGACAAACGTTTCATTCATGTTTCGCACCAGGACAAGGGGGTTGCCATACTAATCAGGACAGTTTAATTCATGGTGACGAGCACAGTGACGCACCAGGGGGGAGTGATATGTTATGGTCAATGGTGCCATGGAAAGGGCCCGATTAGTCTTTTTAATATATACGCCCAGAACTAGGACGTATATATTGGCCTAAATCCTAGACCTAGAGATCAACCAACTCATCATGGGGTGACTCCAGCTGCATGCAGGACCCAACAATGGACAGATCCAACTCCAGAGCAGGAATCGTGTCACATGTGGGGAGGGGCGTCGATGATCTGTGGAAGTTCAATCACCCGAGATGAAAAGAATTCTCCTTCTTCTACTAAGTGCACAAGGCCGACTCAAGTGTAGACTTCTTGGTCTTACAGAAAATGGTGCTTCCAGGAGTAAGAAAGGCGGAATACGCCACGATAGTAATCTCCAACCATGTGCCACATTCAAGGACATGAGGCTGGAGAAGGACCGGACCCAAAGCCCCCCCCCCCCATGGAGACCAGGCGTGGCTCTCCTCACTGATAAGCAATTCTATGAGTTGATCAGCCATTGCTTGACTGCCCTTACTTTCCTGACTCTAAGTGGCTGAGCAACTCCATAGTGGAGGCGGATTAGCAGTACACCATGGCCCCAACCGTGGAACTGCTGGTGGAGAAGAAAATCTGCAGATGGAATTTGATCTGCTCTCCACAAGGAATGCAGTCCACCAGCTCCCCCCAGGCACGAAGGGGCCTTCTACAAACATGGAGACAAGGCCAGTCGCGTGCTGGCACACCAGTTAAGAAAGCAAGCAGCCACAAAAGAGATAGCACAAGTTAGGGACAGAAATGGTAGGATAGGAACAGACCCAAACAAAGTTAACGAGGCCTTTGTAAACTATTACTGAGGGCTGTACACGTCCGAATCTGCGGAGGGGGACTCGGTGATTGAACAGTTCCTTGACAGACTGGATATACAGGTGGTGGGGGAGGACAGGAAACAAGGGCTAGAAGCACCGCTAGAGCTCAGCAAAATCATGGAATGTATTAATTCCATGTAGTCAGGTAAAGAACCAGCACCGGATGGATTCCCAGTGCACCTTTACAAACATTTGCAGCAGCACTGGCCTCGCACTTTTGGGAGATGTTCAACGACTCACTGTCAAAGGGAGCCCTGCTCCCCATGCTGGCTCAGGCCTCAATCTCATTGATCCCCAAAGAGGACAAAGACCCAACAAGAGTGTTGGGCATAGCAGACCCATCTCTCTCTTCAATACTGATGCAAATGTCCTAGCAAAAGCACTGACAAGGCGCTTGGAGAGCTGCCTGCCAGGAGTGATCATGGAAGATCAGACCGGGTTTGTCAAAGGAGACAACTAACAGCGGAGATCAGACGCCTACTGAATGTAATAATGACCCATCCGGCGAGAGGAGACCAGAGGTGATCATCTCCCTGGATGCTGAGAAAGTCTTTGATCGAGTAGAATGGAGGTACCTCATGGAGGTACTTAAACGGTTTGGGTTTGGAGCATGGTTCACAGCATGGGTGAAGCTTCTGTACAGCACTAATGACATAGAACATGCAACAAGTTCTTCATCCAGACACACGGAACAGTCATGGGGACCAAATTCGCACCTCAATATGCCAACATCTTCATGCACAAGTTTGAACAAGATCTCCTCACCACACAGGAATTTCAACCAACGTTATACACTAGACACATCGATGATACTTTCTTCCTTTGGACCCATGGTTAAGAATCACTGAAATGACTACACAATGACATCAATAAGTTCCATCCCACCATCAGACTCACCATGGACTACTCTCCAGAATTGGTTGCATTCTTGGACACTCACATCTACATCAAGAACGGTCACCTCCGCACTTCACTTTACCGCAAGCCCACGGATAACCTCTGATGCTCCACCTCTCCAGCTTCCACCCGAAACACACTAAAGAAGCCATCCACTATGGACAAGCCCTCTGTATACACAGGATCTGCTCAGACGAGGAATAGCGTAACAGACATCTACAGACGCTGAAAGATGCCCTCATACGAACAGGATATGGCGCTCGACTCATTGATCGACAGTTCCAACGCGCCACAGCAAAAAGATGCACTGACCTCCTCAGAAGACAAACATGGGACACAACCGACAGAGTACCCTTCGTCATCCAGTACTTCACCGGAGCGGAGAAACTATGACATCTTCTTCGCAGCCTTCAGCACGTCATCGATTAAGACGAACATCTTGCCAAGGTCATCCCCACACCCCCACTACTTGCCTTCAAACAACCGCGCAATCTCAAACAAACCATTGTTTGCAGCAAACTACCCAGCCTTCAGAACAGCGAACACCACACCACACAACCCTGCCAGGGCAATTTCTGCAAAACGTGCCAGATCATCGACACGGGTACCACCATTACATGTGAGAACACAACCCATCAGGTACGTGGTACATACTTGTGCGACTCGGCCAATGTTGTTTACCTCATACGCTGCAGGAAAGGATATCCCGAAGCGTGGTACATTGGCGAGACCATGCAGACGCTGTGACAATGGATGAACGGACATCGTGCGACAATTGCCAAGCAGAAATGTTCTCTTCCAGTCGCGGAATACTTCAGCAGTCAAGGGCATTCAGCCTCTGATCTTCGGGTAAGGGTTCTCCAAGGTGGCCTTCAGGACGCGCGACAGTGCAGAATCGCCGAGCAGAAACTTATAGCCAAGTTCCGTACACGTGAGTACGGCCTCAACCGGGAGCTTGGATTCATGTCGCATTACATTCACCCCCCACCACCTGGCCTGGGCTTGCGAAACCCTGCCAACTGTCCTGGCTTGAGACAATTCACACCTCTTTAACCTGTGATTATCCCTCTCTCCAGTTTCTCCGTTTGGACCTGTAGACTTAATTACCTGCAAAGACTTGCATTCAAAGTATCGTATTGCATCTTTGACTTTGTGTATTTCAATGTTTCTGGAACCCACCTCTTCATTCACCTGAGGAAGGAGCAGTGCTCCGAAAGTTAGTGATTCGAAACAAACCTGTTGGACTTTAACTGCAATTGTATAGGGTGTTGGTGAGGCCGCATCTGGAGTATTGTGTTCAGTTTTGGTCTCCTTACCTGAGAAAGGACATATTGGCACTGGAGGGAGTGCAGAGGAGATTCACTAGGTTGATCCCAGAGTGGAGGGGATTAGATTATGACGAGAGGTTGAGTAGACTGGGACTGTACTCATTGGAGTTTAGAAAGATGCGGGGGGATCTTATTGAGACATATAAAATTATGAAGGGAATAGATAGGATAGATGCGGGCAGGTTGTTTCCACTGGTCGGGGAAAGCAGAACTAGGGGGCATAGCCTCAAAATAAGGGGAGGTAGATTAAGGACGGAGTGTAGGAGGAACTTCTTCACCCAAAGGGTTGTGAATCTCTGGAATTCCTTGCCCAGTGAAGCAGTTGAGACTCCTTCTTTAAACATTTTTAAGAAAAAGATAGATGCCTTTCTGAAGAATAAAGGGATTCGGGGATATGGTGTACGGGCCGGAGAGTGGAGCTGAGTCCACAAAGATCAGCCATGATATCATTAAATGGTGGAGCAGGCTCGAGGGGCCAGATGGCCTACTCCTGTTCCTTGTTCTTATGTTCTTAACCTGGTGTTGTAAGACTTCGTACTCGACATGGAACCAGTTCAGGCACCATTTCAAGCTTGGCGAGATGTCCATAGAGGCCCCCATCCGCAACAATGATAGGTTCTCACCGGCGAGGATAGACACCACATTTGGGACATGGAGGGAGGACAGAGGGGCACTGAGAGCGAAGGATATGCATGTGGATGATAGACTGGCGACCCTGGGAGAACTCCCAAAGAGGCTCCTATTCCCGAGAGGGAACGTGCTCAGGTACTTGCAGCTGTGCAACATTCCCCACAAACAGACAAAAATGTTCCCCCAGAGACCTGGACACACATTCCTGGACACAATGGTAGGGCTGGACTGGTTAGGGGTTGAAAATGTGGCGACATCAATGAACGACTCAGAAATGTTCAGGACCCCACTGGACGAGACCAGACGGAAATGGGTGGAGGAGCTGGGTATGGAGATAGGGGTAGGATGCTGGATCAAGGTGCTGCACAGGATCAACTCCACCGCTTCCTATGTCAGGCTAAGCCTGATGCAGCTCAAGGTGGTGAACAGTGCGCACCTTATTAAGAGCGCATGAGCAGGTTCTTCCCGGAGGGGGATCATAGGTGCAAGCGGTGTCAGGGAGGCCCGCCCAACCACACCCACATGTTCTGGTCCTGCCCCAGACTCGAGGAGTTCTGGACTGCCTTTTCCGATGCCATGTACAGGGTTGGGGGTGTCGAGATGGAGCCTTGCTCATCTGTGGTGGTCTTCGGGGTGTCAGACCGTCTAGAGCTCTGGGCAGGGAAGGGAGTGGACGCTCTGGCCTTTGTCTCACAAATTGTCAGTTGCAGACTTCTGCTAGGCTGGAAGTCGGCAGCGTCATCCAGGGCCTCAGAGTGGCTCTCAGACCTGGCAGAATTCCTACAACTAGAAAAAATAAAATTCTCAATAAGGGCGCCCCAGGAGAGATCCCACAACACGTGGTAAAAGTTCACAAACCTCTTCGCAGACCTGTTCACAACCAGAAACTAACTGGGTGGAGGGGGCAGGGGAAGGGGAGGGATAGGAAGGGGTGGTAGAGAAGGGGGGCAGGGAGCACCGCCTGGATGAAAGGGAACTCGCGTATAGCAGAGAAGGAACAGGGGAGGAAGAGCACTCGCAGGAGGGGACACAAATCCTTCCCACATGGGCCAAATGGGCAGCATGGTCGGCACGGGCTTGGAGGGCCAAAGGGCCTGTTCCTGTCCTATACTTTTCTTTCTTCTTTGTTGGACCAGCCAAACCTTCCTCGAGAGCTCAAGGGAGAACAAGTCGCCCCACACCCCCAACAAAACAAATGTAATCACAAACAGTATTTGTAAATATGTTTGTAAAGTTGTGTATAATTCTTACCACTAAACGTTAAAAATACCAATAAAACACTTCTTTTAAAAAAGCTTTACAATAAACTGTACAATGCACACTAATGTAAATAATGTTAGGAAATTATAGAACTGGGACCATTGTCACAGACGTAGTGCAGCTTGGGATACTTGTGTGGGTGCTTATTATTATTGTTTCTATGTTCTGCAAAATTTTGATTATGACGTGCAAAACTTTCAATTAAAATATTTTCACAAAAAAAAGGAATATGCAATTATATGGGTAGTGTTTAGGAGCGCACGTGAAAAAAGGCTTTTCTGGGCTGTTCATAATTAAAAATTTAAGTTTTAAATCATTTCAAAAGTATTTTTAGCCTTATTCTTTTGAAGATTAAGCTTGGGAAAATAATACATTCAATTCCCACTTAACTGGTGCATTCATCGAAATAAATGATTAAAATAAACACTAAAATGATGTACTCCGATATACAATAGAGAATGAATTTCAAAAATATTCAAAATTAAACCTATGTTTTCAAAATAATTCAAATCTTCTTGGTTAATTCATGGAGAAACCAATAATTATTTTCACTTGGCGTAGATAGATTATGAAATATGCAAAATGGTGCTGGAAATCTGAAATAAAAATATAAAATGCCGAAAGATTTCAAGCATAGCAGCATCTGTGAAGAGAGTGAAATAGAGTTGATGGGCTGGATTTCTATTTGGTGCGGAGGCATGTTTTGGTGTCTGAATGGCCACACTGATTTACTCCCCACTCCACAGCATGTTCCTCTTCCCCTTTTTGTGGAATTAGGTATGTCGAGTTTTAAATGTGGGATGAAAATCATATTTCCTCCATGCACCATTTTCGGCAAAGTTTTGGAAGCCCATTGAATGTGAAGAAAATAAAAGGCTGACTGAGGAGTCGGGAACTTCCTTCAAAGTAAGGTGTTTTCTCATCTTCAAATGTCACTACTAAGTGCTGTATAGTAATGTAGATGTGTTTTTAATGCAGACGTTCATCATCGGGATCAGTCCTTTAAAGGTAAATTGATCTTTGTCACAATGATTTTCCAATGCACAAAATGCCATAATAGTGAAAAACACTATAAAACTTCCTGCCGGCCTGTGCTGTCTCTTTTTGTACTGTGATTTAAATGGATACATGGAAACATCCACAGAAAATAGAAGCAAGAGGAGGCCATTCGACTCTTTGAGCCTGCTCCGACAGTCAATATGATCATGGCTGATCATCAAGTTCAATACCCTAATCCTGCCTTCCCCCATATCCCTTGATTCCTTTAGCCCTAAGAGCCATATCGAAATCCTTCTTGAAATTATACGATGTGTACGATTTCATGTTAAATCACGCGTGAGACCAACAATGAGAACTGTGCTGGGCGTTGATCAGTTTTTGATCTAACCGGCCCGCTCCCTTTGGCAAAATCAGAATCCTGCCGTAGTGTGGTGAGAAACCTAAATCACCACTTAAGCCCAATCTCCATACAATTAATGGGAGCTGCCCTTATCTAATGGCCTCCATGATCTAACGGCTTCTCCAACAAGTGGTCGCGTGGGCGCCGACTGGTACTCCTTTGTAAAATAATGATGCTGGTGTAAAGGCTGCTGCAGGAACCCTAGAATGTGAGTAGCCATCTTCGCTCAAAGGCAAAGAGGCCGGGGGCACTAGGGTTCGTGCCCCGGTACTCAGTTGGGGGGGAGAGGGGCGGGGGGGAAGGGGCGGGGGGAGCCCCTGGGGGCCAGCCTCTGTCTGGGGGGGAGGGGGGGGAGGGGGGGTAGTGTCCCTGGGAGGCCAGCCTCGGTCTGGGTGGGCTTCCGTCAGGGGGGATGGGGCGTGTGACTGCGGAGCAGAGGGAGCGTGGTCGCCGTTATATGCAGGTATCTGGGATACAGGGTGTGGGGTCGGATGACCAGGGACCCCTGCTGTGGCCGAGGTTGCATGGACAGGGCATGTCGGATGGCAGAGGGTGTCTGGGGAGTGGGGGGGGGGGGGGGTGCAGCGATGGTGAACATGGAGGGTCCCAGGGTGGAAGACACTGCTGGTTGTCAGTCTCACACCCTCTCCCAATTTCATACAGATATTACACAGGATGGATGAGATCTTGGACCCCGCAGAACTTGCCCTAGTGGTGCTGCTGGCAGGCCAGGTGGCCAGATGCTGGAGAAAGCAGTGGCAGCAGAGGCTCGAGGTGGCGGTCCATGTGCAGGGCCCCACACCCTGAGGACCCGGCCGTCGATCAGGCCAGTTAGGAACCCAGAGGGGAGGCATGCCTTGACCCAAGGCGTACAGGCGTCGCTGCTCTTTTGAACAAATGACGGTCAAGTGTGCTGCAAGAGGCTCCGCTTCAATGAGGGGATGGTGCGGCCAGCTGTGCCATGTCCTCGCGGTCTTGGCCCCACCTGGTGGTGGAGGATACCCGCTCCCGGTGGCCTTCGAGGTTACAGCAGCCTGAAAATCTCTGTCTCAGTATCATTTCAGGGCTCAAGCGGGGACCTGTGGGGCATCTCACAAGCTGCAGCTCACAAGTGCATCCGTGAAGTCATGGATGCCAGGTTTGTCCGGGCAGAAAACTATATAAACTTTGACATGAACCAGGCTCAACAAGATGCCCGGGCAGCAGGATTCTCTGCCATAAACGGAATGCATTCACCGGGCTACCTGGGCATGCCCTATGTCAACAGGAAGCTGTTTCATTCCCTGAAAGTCCCGCTCGTGTGCGACCACCACATGAGACCATGCACATGTCTGCATGCTTCCCAGGGAGTGTGCATGACAGCTGTATCCTGGGGCAGTCAGACATCGCCGGCCTCTTTGAGGACCACCCCAGGATGGCTGGTTGGCCCTTTGGGGATAAGCGGTACACACTTCGTACCTGGCTAATGACTCCATTACGGAGGCCGGTGACCAATGCAGAGACCCGATACATGAGGCCCATGCAGCCACCCGGTCTGTCGTTGAATGGTGCTCTGGACTCCTCAAAATGTGGTTCTGGGGCAGCATGGTGACGCAGTGGGTTAGCCCTACTGCCTCACGGCGCCGAGGCCCCAGGTTCGATCCCGGCTCTGGGTCATTGTTCCGTGTGGAGTTTGCATACGCTTCCCGTGTTTGCGTGGGTTTCGCCCCCACAACCCAAAGATTTGCAGGGTAGGTGGATTGGCCACACTAAATTGCCCCTTAATTGGAAAAAATGAATTGGGTACTGATGAGATCTACCATGCAGAATTAGTAAGGTCTTCCAACACTAAAACTCAGTAGAAATTTGAGTTAAACTTCTCGGATGCAAACAAGAATCTTTATTGCCTCGAGGAGAAACTTAAATCTATTCTCAATAAAGTCCGGCTAGCAAAAGGACTTAAACAGAAGTAACTTGTACACAATTTAACTTTCAAAATAATACAGAAATGGTTTCTTGCTTATGGCAAAACAGCTTACTTTTACTTCAAGAGTTAGAGTGGAAAAGTGAAAATATGAAAATAGAGATAGCGAATAGTTAGGTCAAAGTATAGGATGATCCCGGAATAAAGATGGCTGTACGGACCATCATGTTTAAAGGAAATCTTATCAGTCTTGAGCCATCTATCTACACCTCTATGGCGTCCTAATTGGTTTGGGTTCGAATCAAATGTATTTGATTCGATGGTTAGCTGTCAATCCTTAATGTGCAACACAAGTTCTGAATGTTTCATGTTTGAATATTTGTGTATGTTATGAAATGCGATTCTGTGCTAATTTCAAGACTAGTTTCGACTGGTTTTCTGCTGACTTTGCTTATCCACATTATGAACAATGGTGCCTTCATGTTGCTATGGTGCCTGCTTCGTCCTTGATCAGATTACTGGTACAACTCATTTCTTAATGTCAAACTGTCTTTGAAAATATGTTTATTAGAACAATAGCTTTTTCATCTTGCTCAGTGAAAATGTTGTTTTAATCTCCAATTAGTTTATGCATGTGTCTGTTTTATCATGACCTGAGGTTAGGAGTGCTGAAATCCTCATTTTAAAATGGGTATTAAAACTGGGGCTTAATATCTACACTAAATAGCTTTCTTTTAACTGTCAGATCTATCAAAAAATAGTCTATTACTATCAGGTACCCTAAATTTATTTTTTTAAAGTGCGGTTCCGATGCCTCGACTGCTCTGGTGGTGCACTGCAGTGCAGCCCCCAGAAGGTCACCCGCTTTGCGGTGGTCTGCTGTGTCCCCCACAACCTGGCACAGCAGCGGCGCAACATGCTGGAAGTGGAGAGGCAGCAATATGTGGCCACCTCTGAGGAGGAGGACGAGGTGGTGTTGGATCAGGAGGGGCTTGATGGGCACGGGAATGACCCACAGGACAAGCCGGAGGATGGAGTAAAGGCGGGAGCGGCCAGGGTCTGGCAAGCCCGGAGGGCCAGGAAGGCTCTCAGCTTCACCCGCTTCACATAGGATGTGGCCTCGTCCGTCTTTCTCTCTCTCCCCAACTGATTTCTCCCTCTCCCCATCCCTCTACCTTCCCCCTTACCCCACTTCATCATCCTCCTCCCCTGCCACCATTTCCCACCCTCCCAGGGTCGGTGTGACATTGCTCCCGGGTGATGGGACTGTGT
The DNA here is from genome assembly GCF_047496885.1 of Scyliorhinus torazame. NCBI lineage: Eukaryota > Metazoa > Chordata > Chondrichthyes > Carcharhiniformes > Scyliorhinidae > Scyliorhinus > Scyliorhinus torazame. Next base: position 50,194,174 of record NC_092718.1, on the reverse strand, counting down.
CGGCACTTTCAGCGGGTCACAGTCGAGGTTAGGGGTGTAATGATAACCCATAGAGAGCTGAGCACTCGTGCTCCTCATTCAATGCCACAGTCCAACCCCTGCCTGTCTGCTGAGTGTTCACTGACACCCATCACCTGCATGTGGTCTACTGGTGGGGCGGTGAGGTGTAGGGGGAGGAGGAGAGGAGTCCAAAACCTCCATGTCTGGGGCGATGAGTCAACCAAATTTAGTCTTTTTGAACTAATTTTTGGTCATGAGGTAAGAGGACCACTTAAATTGATTGAGAAAAAATAGGTGAGTGAGAAATCGGAAATTACATTATTGGATTACGTGTCAAATTTTAGGGAATGATTAAATAGAGCAGGTGAATTGGCTAGACAGCTTTTAAAAGTTGCACAACATGTGATGAAACAGGTAGCGGACAAGAAATCCAAAGTTCTTAGTTTTGCCATTGGAGATAAAGTTTTAGAATTGTTACCAATGGTAGTGAACCTTTAAAAGCAAGATTTTGTGGACCTTATCAGATTGAAAGGAAATTAAGTGAGGTGAATTATGTGGTAAAAACACCAGATAGAAGGAAGACTCACCGAGTGTGTCATGTGAATATGCTTAAAAGGTACTTTGAAAGGGAAGGAGAGAAAAAGGAGGAGGTTTTAATGATTCTAACTCAAAGTGACAAACCAAATCCAGATGACTGTGAATTTGACATACCTCAAATTAAATTGGAAAACAAGGATGTTCTTAAAAATTGGGATATATTGTTGAGTTACCTTCCAGAACAAAAACGGACTGACCTGAAAGAGTTACTGATATCACGTGGGCAAGTTTGTGGAAATAAATTGGGAAGTACTAAAATGGCTATACATGATGTAGATGTAAGAAATGCTGTTCCAATCAAACAACATCCATACAGACTTAACTCTTTAAAATTGGCACAGGTTAACAACGAGATTGAGAGTATGCTTAAAAATGGTATAATGCTTAAAAATGGCATAATTGAAGTGGGTTGCAGCCAATCTAGCTCACCCGGGTGATGGTACCTAAACCAGATGGTACCCAGCGGTTGTGTGTAGACTATAGAAAGGTTAATGCAGTTACAAGAACGGACTCTTTTCCTGTCCCACGTTTGGAGGATTGCATTGAGAAAGTGGGACAATCAGCTTTTATTTCCATACTGGATTTACTTAAAGGTTACTGGAAGGTACCTTTATCTGAAAGGGCGAAGGAGATTTCAGCTTTTGTGACTCCAGATGGTATATACCAATTCAAAGTTATGCCATTTGGCATTAAAAAACGCCCCAGCCACATTTCAACGGTTAACTAACAAAGTTGTTTCAGGATTGCCCAATTGTGCGGTATACATTGACGATCTGGTAATTTTCAGCCAGACATGGAAAGAACATTTAAAACATCTGATGGAATTATTCGATCGACTTCAGGAGGCGGCTTTGGTGATAAACTGGCCAAAAGTGAATTTGGAAAAGCCCAAGTCACTTTTCTTGGCCATACAATCGGACGGGGTCGAATGGTCCCACGGGATGTGAAAACAAAAGTTATTGGGGAGTTTCCGATACCCTCAACACAACGGGAAATAATGCAATTTCTTGGTATGAGTGGATTTTACCGGCAATTTGTACCGAATTTCAGCAGTGCGGTCACTCCACTGACGGACTTGCTCAAGAAGCATAACAAATTCCAGTGGACAGCGGAGTGTCAACAGGCATTTGACGGCCTGAAGGCTGTGTTAACCACTGCTCCTGTGTTAGCCATCCCAAATTATACGAAGCCATTCAAAGTGGCGGTTGATGCGAGTGATGTGAGTGTAGGTGTGGTGCTTCTGTAAGATGACGACGAAGGGCTAGAGCGGCCTATTGGTTATTTTTCAAAGAAATTGAATTCTCACCAGAAAAAGTATTCAACGATCGGGAAGGAGCCGTTGAGTTTGGTGCAAGCTTTGCAACATTTTCACATTTATGTGACCAGCAATCCGTCTGACACCGTTATATATACTGATCATAATCCGTTGACGTTTTTGGAGCGATTCCGGAATAACAATGCGAGGCTGTTTCGCTGGAGTTTATTGTTACAGCCATTTCATTTAAAAATAGTACATGTGGCAGGACGGGAAAACGTGATAGCCAATGCTTTGTCATGAATGTGATGAACGGGAGCAGTTTCAGTTGGAGGAAGAAGAACAAAACAAAATGGACTCTTTTGTTATACCTGTTTGCGTGTGTTGTTTTTTTGAAATGAAAAAGTATATTTACTGTGTGCATTTCTTAAAGGATAGGAAAAAGGTGAAAAATTAAACCATCTTGAAGTTGATGGTTTCTTTTTTTTTCTTTGGGGGAGGTGTCATGAGAGAGTACCTTTAAGAAATGGGTGTTTATCAGTGATGTCAGAGTGTGGGTTGTGCTGGGCTGTCTGTCAGCTTTTTACTTTTGTTTTAGGCTGTTTGCTGCAGGGTGTGTTTTAGTTTCGTTTTCAGAGCTGGATAGCTGCAATCACAGCCAGAAGGGGTATTAGTCTCTCTCTCTGTAATCTAAAAACTGTAAATTGATCCTTTAAAACTAATAACTGCTCTCAGTTGTGATTTTAACCTGATGTGCTTCTGTTTGAAGGTTTTGTTTAAGTCTTATGGATGTTAAAGGGACAGCTTAAGGATTACTTAGTGTTGTATTCTTTGGGGGTTGTATTTGAATTAATGGTTGCTAAGATGTTCACTGTATGTTTTAAAAAGGTTAACTTGAGTTCATAGAATAAACATTGTTTTGCTTTAAAAAATACTTTTCCATTTCTGCTGTACCACACCTGTAGAGTGGGCCGTGTGCTCCCCATACCACAATCTATTAAAAGGTGTGGGTCGGGTGAACTCCATGATACACTCTGAGGTTCTCTAAACCCTGGCCCATAACACATGGGATTGGTGCTCGGCCCGCAAAGCGGAAGAAAGCGCCAGAGGCGTCATATTGGTCAACGGCGTCATATTGGTCTATTGGAACATGCTTTGCAGTGCCTCATCAAGGTCCACCAGCAACTGGGACATTCTGTCGAGGTACTCAAAATGGCTGTCATTGACTGAGCCACACCTTGAACACCTCCACTCATACTGCCGATGCTGTGCACCAGGCTCTCCACTGCTGTTGCCACCCGAGCAGTGTTGGTGCCATGCATTGCCATCCCCTGCGCCAGCAGCCTCTGGGACTCCTCCAATCAGCTATGGACCCTCATCTGGTGCTCACCAGAATATGCCCCAGAAGCCTGACCATCACTGTCCGCCACCGAGGAATGTGTCTCTGCGCTGGTGGAGGGTGGAGGTGACAGCTGTGCCACAATAACAGTGGCATCCTCAGAGCTCTCATCCAAGGTGTTCTCTTGGGAAGCTGGGAGCCATCCCGGATGGGCCGGCATAGTTGGCTGCAGGTCCTGCGGGAGATTGGACAGAGGGTCAGTTAGAGAGAGGGGTCAGTCTGTATGGCATTGATAATTTACATTTGACAGTTCATCTGAATGGGGTTGGTGGATTCTCACCTCTGCGCCATGCGCTGAACTCTACGGTAGTCATTAATCTGTCCTTTGCCTCCTCTGCAACCTCCAGGGCCCTTCCTGGTGGGGTGAGGACTCTGATGTTTGACACCCTGCTGCCTGTCTGGGGCCTCTCCCGTCGGGTGTGGGTGAAGTTCTTGGGGGGACATAGAGGGGCCATTGTTAGCCGCACGGGTGGTTCATCATGGGTGTGGGGGAGGGGTGCTCGGGTGTTGTTGGGATGGGCAGTAGGGGGTGGTGAATTGAGTGGCGTGGGCGGCACTACTGGACATAGATGGGCCAGCGCATGGAAAGGTACTGGGCAGGGTTGGTGCCAGCTGCATTCCCTTGGGGATGGCGAAGGGTGGGGTCGGACTTCCGGGTTCCAGGGCCAACTCACCTGAGTGACACGGTGGAGGTTGGTGACCTACTTGCAGCACTGGCTGCCGGTCCTCCTGGTCACGCACCCCGAGCTGACTGCCAGTTCCTCCCAGGTGGCACTGGCGTTCCTGTGGCTGACCCTCCATGATCCTTTGGGAAATAGGGCATCCCATAAAAACATAAGAACTAGGAGCAGGAGTAGGGCATTTGGCCCTTCAAGCCTGCTCCACCATTCAATGAGATCATGGCTGATCTTTTGTGGACTCAGCTCCACTTTCCCGCCCGAACACTATAACCCTTTATTCCTTTATTCTTCAAAAACCATCTATCTTTATCTTGAAAACATGCAATGAAGGAGCCTCAACTGCTTCACTGGGCAGGGAGTTCCAGAGATTCACAATGCTTTGGGTGAAGAAGTTTGTCCTGAGCTCAGTCCTAAATCTACTTCCCCTTATTTTGAGGCTAAGCCCCCAAGTTCTGCTTTCACCCACCTGTGGAAACAACCTCCCCACATCTATCTATTCTCTTCATAATTTTATATATTTCTATAAGATCCCCCCTTCTAAATTCCAACGAGTACAGTCCCAGTCTACTCAACTTCTCCTCTTAATCCAACCCCCTCAACGCTGGGATTAACCTAGTGACTCTCCTCTGCACACACACCAGCGCCAGTACATCCTTTCTCAGGTAAGGAGACCAAAACTTAACACAATACTCCAGGTGTGGCCTCACGAACACCTTATACTGTTGCAGCATAACCTCCTTAGCCTTAAACTCCATCCCGCTAGCCTCAACCACTTCAAGTAGTCTGCCCATATCTGCATCCCCGAATCGTGGGGCAGGTCACCTTGGGGGCATGGCTGCGAGCTGTGTGGGGTTGGCTGTACAGGATCAGTTTCAGTGCTGCTCTCCCTTGTCAGCAGGGGGCTAGCGAGCGTGGTCCCGATGAATCAGCCAGTGGCACCATCATTTGTGGCGATAAGCCCTTGGGGCCTCGTTAAGTGGACCAATTAACATTTTATCGCGGTGATGGCCTCACCAGGCCGAGCGTTGGGAAACATGCGGCAGTTCTCGTTCGCTACCACACTTCGAAACATTTCCGTTAAATCACACCCAATATTTTCGCCTCAAAACTGTGGTAGCGAATTTCACAGATTCACCACACTCTGGGTGAAGAAATTTCTCCTTACCTCAGTCCAAAAAGGTTTACCCCTTATCATTAAACTATGACCCCTAGTTCTGGACTCTCTCACCATAGGAAACATTCTTTCTGAATCTACCCTTTCTAACTGTCACGTGAGAGTGCCTTTAAGAAATGGATGGTTAAGCAATGTACCTTTAAGAAATGCAGTGATGTCAGAGTGTGGGTGGAGCTGGGCGTTAGATCAGCCATTTTGCAGTTTTTAGTTTCAATTTGAAAAGAGCTGGTGTGTGTCTGTGTTTGCAGTGACCTGGATCTGCTGTGACCTCTGCCATGAAAGACTATCTCTGGATCATTTGGGTGATTTAAACTCATAAATGTCATGGGCGAGATTCTCCACTCCCGCGCCGGTTAGGAGAATCGCCTGAGCCGCCAAAATTTCCAGGGACACCGGTCCGACGCCCTCCCGCGATTCTCCCAAGCAGCGGGAACGGCCCGGTCAAGTTCCGCGGGCCGCAGGGCGGAGAATCGCCGGAGACACCCAAAACGGCGATTGTCCGGCACCCCCGCTATTCTCAGACCCGGATGGGCCGAGCAGCCAGGCCAAAACGGCGGGTTCTCCCCGGCGCCGTCCACACCTGGTCGCTGCCATTGGGAACAGCGCACGAAAGCTGGGGGGGGGGGCGGCCTGCGGGGGGGGGGGGGGGGCGAGGGGGGATCCTGCACTGGGGGGTACCTCAAATGTGGGATGGCCTGCGATCGGTGTCCACTGATCGTCGGGCCATCCTCTCTGAAGGAGGACCTCCTTCCTTCCGCGGCCCCGCAAGATCCGTCCGCCATCTTCTTGCGGGGCAGACTTAAAGAGGACGGCAACCACGCATGCGCGGGTTGGCGCCGGCCAACCAGCGCATGCGCAGGTGATGCCAGTTATGCGGCGCCGGCCGCGTCATCTATGCGGCGACGCCTTTACGCGGCGACAAGGCCTGGTGCGTGTAGATGATGCAGCCCCGATCCTAGCCCATTGTCGGGGCCTGAATCGGTCGGGATCGGGGCCGTTTCACGCCATCGTGAACCTCGACGGTGTTCACGACGGTGTGGGCACTTCGGCACGGGAGTGGAGAATCCCGCCCCATGTGTTTCTGTTTAAAGGTGTTAAGTCTCCTGGATGTTGACAGGAATAACTGAAGGATTATTTAGTGTTGTATTATTTTCGGGGTTATCTTTGAAGTAAGGGGTGTTGAGTAATCCAATGTTTATTTAAAAGGTTAAGTTGAGTTCATAGAATAAACATTGTTTTGTGTTTAAAAATCCACGTGTCCATAATTGTAACACCACACCTGGAGAACAAGCTGTGTGCTCAGAAAAGCAAAAATAGCATTAAAGGGGGAGGTTGGTTGAACTCCATGATACATTTTGGGGTTCTGAAAACGTCCTGCCCATAACAATTGGGGGCTCGAGGGGGATAAAAGTCTATCTATTGGATTGGCTTTTGTGAACTTAAAGACAGTGAAGGATTGTTGCTTTTCCGGTGTGGTATTTTAGTTTAAGTGTGTTGTGGACAATGGCTCTTTCAGAGGCTCAGGAGTTTTTGGGAGTGGAGACTGTGGCACGCAGTACCTTACGGACAGAGACTAAACGCAGACTGTTGGGTGTGGCAAAAGCATTGCAGTTAACATTACCTGACAAAATGCGAAAAGATGAGGTAATTATGGCAGTGGTTAAGCATTTAAAGTTGCCTGAGATAGAGTTTGACTCATGGGAAATGGCAAAAATTCAGTTGCAAATTAAACAAATGGAACATGAGAAAAAATTAAAGCAGCTTGAATACGAGAGAAAGAGAGGAAAAAGAGAGGGAAAGAGAGAGAGAGTAAAGAGAGAGAGAGTAAAGAGAAAGAGAGAGAGAGGAAAAAGAAAGAGAAAGAGAGGAAAAGAAAGAGAGAGAGAGGAAAAAGAAAAGGAGAGAGATGAAAGGAGAAAAGAAAGAATAGCCCTAGCAGAACAAAAAAAAAAGAAAAGGAGTTACAGATCAGGGAAAAAGATAAAGAGAGGGAGTTTGAACTTCAGAAAATGGCCACGAAAAATGACAATCAGTTAAAATTGACAGACGTAAAGGGAAACGTACAGTTGGATGATAGTGCTAAGGATAGTGAAAAAGAGTGTCATAGTCGAAGGCTTGGTGGGAATCTATTTAAATATGTCCAAGCATTGCCAAGGTTTGACGAGAAGGAAGTGGAAGCCTTTTTCATTTCATTTGAGAAGGTAGCTAAACAAATGAAATGGCCACAGGACATGTGTGTATTACTGATTCAAACAAAGCTGGTAGGTAGAGCTGGTGAAGTGTTTGCATCACTACCGGAGGAGGTATCTGGAACGTATGAGGAGGTGAAGAAAACCATCTTAAGTGCATATGAGCTAGTGCCTGAAGCTTACAGACAAAGGTTTAGAAATTTAAGTAAAGAACTTGGCCAAACTTACATGGAGTTTGAAAGGCTCAAACAGAGTAATTTTGATCGGTGGATAAGGGCTTTGAACAAACGTATGAAGCTCTCAGAGAAATTATACTTTTGGAGGAGTTTAAAAATTCAGTTCCTGATGTAGTGAGAACTCATGTGGAAGAACAGAGGGTTAAAACTGTGAGATTAGCAGCAGAAATGGCAGATGATTATGAATTAGTTCATAAATCAAAGATTGGTTTCCGACATCAGTTTCAGCCGGTGAGGGATAGAAACTGGGGACATGAGAAATACTCAAGTGGTAAAGGTAAAGGTGATCTGATGGGAGACAATAAAGAGAGTGTACCTCAGATTAAAACAGAAATCCAGGAGGGTGGAATGGAAATGAAAAGTTTCAAATGTTTTCACTGTAATAAAGTAGGCCATGTAAAGTCACAGTGTTGGTGGTTGAAGAAAAGCACTAGAAAGGCTCATGTAGTAAAACAGGATACGACAGTGGGATTTGTTAGAGTGGTAAAGGAAAGCCCAAAGTAAACAAAGAAGGTGCAAACAATTGTACAGCCTGTTCAAGAAGTAATTGTTAAGAAGGTGCCAGATGTCTTTAAAGAACTTACTTGTGTGGGTAAAGTTTACTCATGTGTATCAGGAGGAGCAGGTAAAGAAGTCACAATTTTAAGAGATACAGGGGCTAGTCAATCTTCAATGGTAAGAGATGAGGAATTATGTAGTTTGGGAAGAATGTTGCCAGAAAAGGTGGTGATATGTGGAATTCAGAGTGAGAGGAGTAGCATTCCATTATATAAGGTAAGGTTGGAAAGTCCAGTGAAGAGTGATGAAGTGATAGTAGGAGTAATAGGTAAACTATCTTGTCCAGGAATGCAGTTTATCTTGGGTAATGATATAGCTGGATCGTAGGTGGGAGTGATGCCTACTGTGGTTGATAAGCCAGTGGAAAATCAGACAACTGAAGGGTTGAAGGATGAATATCCTGGTATTTTTACGGATTGTGTAGTAACCCGCTCGCAAAGTCACAGGTTAAGACAAGAGGAGAAATCAAAGAGTGAAGATGAAGTTGAAGTGCAATTATCAGAAACGATTTTTGGTCAGATGGTTGAAAAAGAACAAGAACAGGTGGAGGATGAGGCGGATAATTTTAGTTCAGGAAAACTGGTGGAGTTACAACAGAAAGATGTAGAAATGAAACGGATATATCAGAAAGCATATACGGAAGAGGAATCTGAGAGTATACCAGAGTGTTATTACCGTAAAAGTGATGTCTTGATGAGGAAATGGAGACCTGTACATATGCAGGCGGATGAAAAGTGGCAGAAGTTCATCAAGTAGTATTGCCGGTAGGGTATAGAAAGGAGATGTTGCGAGTTGCACATGAGGTACCAGTGGGAGGTCATGTGGGAATAAGGAAAACTCAAGCTAAAATCCAGAAACATTTTTATTGGCCTGGACTACATAAAAATTTAGTTACATTTTGTCAATCATGTCACACAAGTCAAGTGATAGGGAAACTTTAAGCAGTGATAAAACCTTAATACCCATTCCAGCATTTGAGAAACCTTTTACAAGTGTCCTAATCGATTGTGGAGGACCGCGTCCTAAAACAAAAAGTGGGAATCAATATCTTTTGACTATAATGGATGTGTCTACTAGGTTTCCAGAGGCCATTCCAGTACGTAATATTACAGCTAAAAGGATTGTGGAGGAGTTACTTAAATTCTTTACTAGATATGGACTACCCACAGAAATTCAATCGGATCAATGATCGAATTTTATTTCAAAGTTATTCAAAGAAGTAATGGATAGCTTAGGAATAAAACAATTGAAATCAACTGCATACCATCCAGAATCGCAGGGAGCGTTAGAAAGGTGCCATCAGACATTAAAGACAATGTTGAGGGCGTATTGTCAAGATTATCCAGAGGATTGGGATAATGGAATTCCATTCATATTGTTTGCAATTAGGGATGCACCTAATGAGTCTACCAAATTTAGTCCTTTTGAACTAATTTTTGGTCATGAGGTAAGAGGACCACTTAAATCGATTAAGGAAAAATTGGTGGGTGAGAAATCGGAAATTACATTATTGGATTACATGTCAAATTTTAGGGACCGATTAAATAGAGCAGGTGAATTGGCTGGACAACATTTGAAAGTTGCACAAAATGTGATGAAACAGGTAGCAGACAAGAAATCCAAAATTTGTAGTTTTGTCAGTGAGGGTAAAGTTTTAGTGTTGTTACCAGTGGTAGGTGAACCTTTAAAATCTAGGTTTTGTGGACCGTATCAAATTGAAAGGAAATTAAGTGAGGTGAATTATGTGGTAAAAACACCAGATAGAAGGAAGACTCACCAAGTGTGTCATGTGAATATGCTTAAAAGGTACTTTGAAAGAGGAGGAGAGAAAAAGGAGGTTTTAATGATTCCAACTCAAAGTGATGAACCAAATCCAGATGACTGTGAATTTGACATACCTCAAATTAAATTGGAAAATGAGGATGTTCTTAAAAATTGGGATGAATTGTTAAGTTACCTTCCAGAGGAAAAACGGACTGACCTGAAAGAGTTATTGATATCACATGGGCAAGTTTGTAGAGATAAATTGGGAAGTACTAAAATGGCTATACATGATGTAGATAGAGGAAATGCTCTTCCTATCAAACAACATCCATATAGACTTAAATCTTTAAAATTGGCACAGGTTAACAGAGAGATTGAGAGTATGCTGAAGAATGGCATAATTGAAGTGGGTTGCAGCCAATGGAGCTCACCCATAGTGTAGTACCTAAACCAGACGGTACCCAACGGTTGTGTGTGGACTATCAAAAGGTGAATGCAGTTACAAGAACGGACTCTTATCCTATCCCGTGTTTGAAGGATTGCATTGAGAAATTGGGACAATCTGCTTTTAGTTACAACTTCCAGACATGGAAAGAACAGTTAAAACATTGTATGGAGTTCTTTGATCGACTTCAGGCGGCGGGTTTGGTGATGAACCTAGCCGAAGGTGAATTTGGAGGAGCCCAAATCACTTTCCTTGAGGAGTTTCCGATACCCTCAAGACGAAGGGAAATAATGCGATTTCTTAGCATGAGTGGATTTCTCCGAACAGTTGTGCAAAGGTTTTGTGGCGTGATTACTCCACTGATGGAATTGCTGAAGGAACGTTAAAAAATTCAATGGACAGCAGACTTTCAACAGGCATTTGGCCTGAAAGCTGTGATCACCAATGCTCCTGTATTGGAGAATTGCAAGGGACTCTGTAGTCAGATTGAACTAAAGTATCTGATTCTAAAGAGAAATGCCGAGGAGTAGAGGAATAGATGGATTGTGCAGAGACTTTGTTCAAAGAGACTGTCAATCGAGAAGGGTTTCGGTTGGAGGAAGAAGAACAAAGAAAAATGGACTATATTATTATACCGGTTTGCGCGTGTTGTTTTTTTAAAAAGGAAAAGGTATATTTACTGTGTGCATTTCTTAGTGGATGGTGCAAAAGTGAAAAATGAAACCATCTTGAAGTTGATGGTTTATTTTTTTCTCTTGGGAGGAAGCGTCATGTGAGAGTGCCTTTAAGAAATGGATGTTTAAGCAATGTACCTTTAAGAAATGCAGTGATGTCAGAGTGTGGGTGGAGCTGGGCTTTAGATCAGTTTGCAGTTTTTAGTTTCAGTTTGAAAAGAGCTGGGGTGTGTCTGTGTTTGCAGTGAGCTGGATCTGCTGTGATCTCTGCCGTGAAAGACTATCTCTGGATCATTTGGATGATTTAAACTCATAAAAGTAATGCCTTTAACCTGATGTGTTTCTGTTTAAAGGTGTTAAGTCATTTGGATATTGACAGGAATAACTGAAGGATTATTTAGTGTTGTATTATTTTCGGGGTTATCTTTGAAGTAAGGGGTGTTCATGATCCAATGTTTATTTAAAAGGTTAAGTTGAGTTCATAGAATAAACATTGTTCTGTGTTTAAAAACCCACATGTCCATAATTGTAACACCACACCTGGAGAACAAGCCATGACCTCGGAAAAGCAAAAATAGCATTAAAGAGGAGGTTGGTTGAACTCCATGATACATTTTAGGGTTCTGAAAACGCCTCGCCCATAACACTAACCCTGTTAGAATTTTACAAGTTTCTTTGAGAGCTCTTCTCACCCTTCTAAACTTCAATTAATATAATCCTACAATTTAGTCTCTCCTCATATGATAGGCCCACCTACCCAGGAATCAGCCTGGTAAACCTTCACTGCACTCTCTCCATAGCAAGAACATTCTTCCTCAGCTAAGAACACCAAAACTACAGACAATACTCCTGATATAGCTTCACTAATGCCCTATACAATTGTAGTAAAACATCCCTATTCCTATACTCAAATCCTCTGGCTATGAAGGCCAACATACAATTTGCCTTCTTTACTGCCTGCTGTACTTGAGCACTTACTTTTAGCAACTGTTGCATGAGGACACCAAGGTCTCACTGAGTATCCACATTCAAATGGGACCTGCCTTCATATTTTTACTGCCAAAGTGGACAATCTCACGTTCCTCCACACTACACTGCATCTACCATGTATATGCCCACACCCCACTGAAGCATCTCTACATCCTCCTCACAGTTCACCCTCCCACCCAACTATGTATTATCTGCAAATTTGGAGATGCTACATTTAGTTCCTTTGTCCAAATTGTTAATATATAAAATGAACAGTTGGGGTCCTAGCACAGATCGCTGCGGTACTCCATTAGTCACTGCCTGTCAATCGGAAAAAAATCCATTTATTCCAACTTTTTGCTTCCTGTCTGCTAATCAACTTCCTATCCATCTCAAGACACTACCTGCAATCCCATGTGCTTTAACTATTCATATTAATCTGCTGTGTGATACCTTGTTGAAAGCCTTCTGAATAAATCACATCCACCGGGTCTCCCTGGTCAACTCTATTCATTGTAACTTCAAAGAATTCCAGTAGATTTGTCAAGCATGATTTCCCTTTTGCAAATCCATGCTGACCTTGTCTGACTATACCACTGTTGTCCAAATGCTGTGCTATGAAATCCTTGGTAATGACCTCCAGCAACTTCCGTACTACCGACGTTAGTTTCACTGGTCTATACTTTCCTGTTTCTCCTACCTCCCTTTTTGAATAGTGGGGTTATATTAACTACCCTCCAGTCCTTAAGAACTATTCCAGAGTCCAAAGAATTTTGGAAAATGGCCAATGGATCTACTATTTCTAGGGCTACTTCCTTAAGTACTCTGGGATAAAGATAATCAGGCCCTGGTGATTTATCCACCTACAATCCCTTTCATTTCCCTAAAACCATTTCTCTACTAATACTAATTTCCTCCAGCTCCTCACTAAAAATTTGGTTTCTCAGAAATTCCAGTACATTATTCATGTCTTCCTTTATGAATTTAGTTCCTCAGCCATTTCTTTGATCACCGTTATGAATTCCCCCTTTTCTGACAGTGAGGTGTCACTGTTATCAATCTTTTTCTCTTTACATACCTATAGAAACTTTTACCATCAGTTTTTATGTTCCCCACTAGCTTACTTTCATATTGTATTTTCCCCTTCTGAATCTATCCCTTGGTCGACCTTTGCTCAATTTTAATCTGTTCCCAATCCTCAGGTCTATTTCTTTTTCTTGCTACCTTGTATGCCTCTTCTTTGAATCTAATACAATCTCTAATTTCCCTTGTGAGCCATGGTTTGGCCATGATTCCATTTCTGCTCTTGCGCCAAATAGGAATAAACCACTTTTGGAGTTTGTCTATTCGTTCCTTGAAAGCCTTCCATTGCCGGTCCACTGTCCTTCCTTTCAGTAATATTTCCCAGTCCATCATAGCCAACACATGCCTCATATCATCATAGTTACCTTTATTGAGCTACCGAACCCTCGTCTTAGAATCAACTACCTCACTATACACCATGATAAAGAATTCTATCATATTATGGTCACTCATCCCCAAGGGATTTCTCACAACTAGGTTGCCAACTAATCCTTTCTCATTGCACCACACCCAGTCCAAGATGGCCTGTTCCCTTGTTGGTACATCAATGTATTGGTCCAGAAAACCAATCCGTCCACACTCCAGAAATTCCTCCTCCATTATACTGTGACAAATTTGACTCACTCAATCTGTGTGCAGATTAAAGTCACCCTAATCACAGATGTTCCTTTATCACATGCATCTCTGATTTGCTGTTTAATATTGTTCCCAACATTACCACTGCAGTTTGGTGGTCTGTATACCACCCTCCGAATGTACTTTTCCCTTGTGGGGTTTCTTAACTCAACCCATACAGATTCCACATCGTCTGTGCTAATATCTTTCCTCAATATTGTATCAATATTTCCTTTAATCAACAATGCAACTCCACCACCTTTTCCTTTCTGTCTGTCCTTCCTAAAAGCAGAATAGCCCTCAATGTTTAGTTCCCATTCTCCACCACCTTGGAGCCACCACTCTGTAATCCCAATTATATCATACCCCTTTACATCTTTCTGCGCAACTAATTCATCCATTTTATTTTAAATGCTCCAAGCATTCAGGTTCAAAACCTTAAGGCCTTTATCGTTCCTTGACCGGTCCCTACTATATTTTACAGTGTCATTATCTGATGCTGGCTCTTGGTTCTCCTTGCTGTGTTTTTCTCTTGTTCTTGATTCCCCCTGCTCTGAATCCTTACATAGGTTCCCATCCCACTGCCATACTAGTTTAAACCCTCTCCATCTGCTCTAGCAAGTACCCCCTCCTCCCCCAAAGGCATCAGTCCCAGACCTGCCCAGGTGGAACCCGCCCAGTTTGTAGAGGTCCCATCTCCCCCAAAGCCGGTCCAAACGCCGCAGGAATCTGAACAGCTCTGGCTGATTTTTTTCTAAATCTGGTTCCGATGCTTGAAAAACAATCTAACCACCTGCTCCCATCCATTGATTACTCGCTCTGCTTTGAAATTGAACAGAGCACCTTCTGTTCTTTCCATCTCTGAGAATACTGACAACTGTGGTCAGGTAATCATGGGTTTCAGCACGGTAGTTGTTTCATTAATCGGAGAATGAATTGATCGTTTTCGGAGGGCGTAATAACAGATTGTGCCTTTGATGTGGTTTCGGGTTTGTTGACAAAGTTTATTGCAAAGTTTACTCACATGGCATAATGCATCTTTCTCAGTATGAATGACGGTGTGTTTGATGGAAGTTTTTATTAGATGGTGAAGGGTTATTTTTTTTCCCCCAAGGAATGTAAAATATTTACTCTTTGTGATGTGAGAGTCCCTTTAAGAAAAGTGTGTTGAACAAACAGCTGCAATGATGTCATTGTATGGGTGGAGCTGGAATGTGATTCTATCTTTTCCTTTTGTTTTGAGCTGGGAGCTGTTTTTGACTCTGTGTTTTACTTTCGGTTTAGACCTTTGGAAGCTGGATAAAGACAGAGAAGTCTTGTGTGTATGTCTCTCTCTCTGCAGATTAAAAAGGTGTCTCCAGATCACTTGATGACTTCAGAGTAATACCTGTTTTCTGTAGGGAATTCAGACCTACTGTTTTGTGGGAAAAAAATGTTTTGACTTATGGATGTGGTTAGGAAGGTTATGAAGGGTTACCTATAGAGTATTGTATCTGTGGGGATTGTCACTATTGGTTGTTGATAAACTGTTTACTGTGTGTTTATAAAGTGTTAACTGAATTCATAGAATAAACATTGTTTTCTTTTTAAGATATTTAAGGTCTCTGTACACACACCTGGAAAGTGGACCCTTGTGCTCCCCATAACCAAAATCTATTCAAAGTTGTGGGTCAGGTGAACTCCATGATATACTTTGATGTTCGCTAAACCCTGGCCCATTATATATTGCTATTGCATAGAATCTATGGACTATATGTAGTGGATACCAAGTGAGGGTGGCTTTGAGGATACATGAGGGTGCATGGAGGGAGTATGGGATGGTGGGTATGCATGGAGAGGGTTTGGGATGGGTGAGGGTAGTAAGAGGGATTAGGAATGAGGTTGACAGTGCCTTTAAACAATGTTCAGAACTATGCTGCTACCACCCAAAACTGAGGCGGGCAATTTATTTAGGCCTTCTCCACACTCATTCTCCTCTCACATTGGTTCACAGTTCTCAAATTGCACTAAGAATCCAAACCCTTGAGCAGAGTCGCACATCAGCTGGGAGTGCAGTTTTCAAGCCACAAAATGGCCCAACCTGGAAAATGTACTTCGGAGAGGAAAATGCAGCCCAATGTTTCAGATAGGTGATTTTTTTTGTTTGATATTCTGACCCTATTTCTGGTTAATTCTCGTATTGATTGTGAATAAATACATCAAAATCCCTCACAAATCGGGGGGGGGGGGGGAAATCTTCATTAACGAGATACAACAATCTTTGTTATTGCACGTTCTACAGTCAACTGGACTGTGCCATCACTTCAACCTTTCTTCAAAAATTAATTGTTGGAATCAGAGAGCGAATGTCCCAAAGCACTTGACAGTCAATTAAGTATTTTTAGAAATATATCACTGTTGCAATGCAAGAAATACAGCAACACATAAGTAAGCTCATACAAACAATGGTGGGAAAATGGAGAGCTAATCCGTTTTAGTTGATGCTGGTTGAGGGGTAAATATTGACCAGGCCACGAGGGAGAATTCGCCCGCTCTTCTTTTGAAATAGTGCTACAGAGTCTTTTATGTCTACATGAGGGTGCATGCAGGACCTTTTTTTCTGTTTTTCATCAGAAAGACAGGACTGAGATGTTGTGCTCTAGCCTCTGGAGTGGGATTTGTTCCCATGGGCTTCTGTGTCAGAGGTGAAAGGGCTACCAGCAAAACACAGCTATTACCAAGAAGGTAGAAGGGTAATCGTGATATTTAATTGGAACATTACTATTCAAGGTGAATGAACTTTGAGGGGCTGAATGGCCTTTTTGAGTTTATAATTGAAGGCAGTTACACTTTTATTTATGGCCAGGACATGACTGTTCCTCGCTCAGTTCAAACAGTGAGCATGCAACAGGTCACAATCATTGCATGCTTTGATTGGCTTTTCCATCCATTGCCCCCAAAGAATAGATTTAATTGCTGTTTTTACAGTCGGCACTTAAACCCATTTCCAACATCATGAACCTATGTCGGAAACTAGTAATTTCTATTCCTATTGGCTCTGCTTGTTTAACCTGTATCACACTGTGTCAGGATGTTGTTACATTGTCTGACACATTACCACGTGCAGAAATTCATACCTCCATCTCCCACCCACCTTAAAATGTTGAAGCCATACCATATGAAAATATTATGCTGAAAATTTTAAGCGCCGAATGTTCAAAGGTTACAATGATAATTTCCCCTATTCTTCTCGTTACTCCTGACTGCGCACTTAGTTTTAAGCAGCCAATGGGTTTACGGTAATTGGGAACACAGTTAACTGGGGAAGAGATGCCAAAATAAAAGTCAAGCATTTAAAAAAAGAAATGACAATTAAATCTTACTTATTAATCAATTCTTTCATGCGTAGATGCAAACATCTGTAATATGTTAACCAAAAGAAGATGACTACAATGTGTCAACTTATTCAATGTCTATTAGCCATTGCACAAAAGCAAGCCTTCTTTCCAAAGGTTATAATGTTACAGAAGGGATTGGACTTCACACAGTCTTCCAAAAGACGTCTGCAAAACTTTGTTCGAAGGCTGATTCACATTAACATTATGACGTGCAAGTTTGATGGTTGTCAGCCGTGAATTATAATCTACTCAGTCCGACAAAAAAAGTCTAGCCAAAAAAGTAATCAATTCTAAGCTGCAGCGCACTTGCTCTGGGTGATACACTAATGATTTCCTGTATATAAGGTTTATGGTCCTGGAAATTTATTTCAACAGAACAGGAGATCCAGCACAGCTGCAGAAAAGAGGGACTCGTAGCTTTTATGTTACAATCACTCATTTGTAAAATCTCCTTTATAACTGAAGGCATGTAAGTCCGGTCTTGTTGATGATACTGGGCAACAAATGCTTAACAGGCTCTTGTTACATGCCTCTGCTAGTAGTTTAACATAAGTATTTAACCTCTATTTAAAATAAATGGGTTAATGCCTCTGCTAAAACATTGGACAAATATTAGAGCAATGTCATATGAATCTCATTAAAGGGTCAACTCCCTGCCACACAACCCATTTCCCTCCCACTGCCTTGGTCAGGGTTGCTTTAGCTTGCTCCCTGCTTGCTGCATGCAAACTCCGGGGGCAGGGATATGGGGACCCTGTTTGTTGCTCATTTTTCTGTAATCAGCCCTTATTACCACTCCGCAGGGTCTACCAGGAGAATCCATGTGATTTGTCTGAGTTGACAGTGGAAATGGGCATGTGCATGGAAAATGGAGGCGCATTTCTCTCGCTTTTCTTCCACCTCACCCCATGTCTTCTCTGAGCTCATCCATTAGAGTCTCCGGCTCTCTGATTACTCATCCCACTAAACTGCTGATCACCCAACCTCTCGGCCTGGCTCTTCCTGGCTCCCAAGTTATCTGATATTTTAAACAACCTCTCTCCTCAGGCACAATTCCTCTCTCTAAATCTGCGGTCATTGCACTAGGTCTTCAGTAAAACAACTTTGATTTCACCATCCTTGCAAAATTCCACCCCATCTCCAATCTTCTAGAACATGTTGTCAAATCCCAAAGTCATGTCCATCTTTCCTAGAATTTTATATTTGCATTGTTCTAATCTACTCCTGCTCCAGTACAGAATGAGCTCTAATCAAAGTCACAAATTGCATCCTTTGTGACTGTGATGAAAGTAATCTATCCATCTTTGTTCTTCTTGGCCTGTCTGCAACCTAATAATAATAATACCTTTGCAACCTTTGGTGTGGTTGACCACATCATCCTTCTCTGGGGGCCGGTTTAGCTCAGTGGGCTCGACAGTTGGTTTGTGATGCAGAACACAAGGCTGGCAGCGTGGGTTCAATTCCCGTACCGGTTGATTTATTCATGAAGGCCCAGCCTTCTCAACCTTGCTCCTCGCCTGAGGTGTGGTGATTCTCAAGTTAAACACCACCAGTCAGCTCTCCCCCTCAACGGATGAAGCAGCCTATGGTCACCTGGGACTATGGCAACTTCACCTTACTTTTTCCGACACCTTTCCATCATTATCCAGCTGGGTGGGACTGCAGTTGTCTGGTTCCATTCTTATCTATCTAATGTTATCCAGAGTGTCACTTACAATGGCTCCTCTACCTGCTCCCACACTATTACCTCTTGTATCCACCAATGATCTATCCTTGGCCCCTTTTTATTTACGAGCTACCCATCAGGAGGAGCCTTTTGTAAAAGTGGTACCTTTACAGGCCTGGGACATACTGGTTTGTAGTCTGCTGATTCATTGGCTACCCTGAAATATTAATGGCTCCTTAAGCTATGCACTCCAGTACTGTTGACGTTGGTGTCAGTTTCTACCTGTAGTGGCTCAGTTGGTACTCCTCTTGCCTCTGTGATAGTAGGTTGCAGGTTCAAATCCCATTCCAGAGTATTGAGGACAAATGTAGATGGCATTTTACTGCAGTACTATGAGGGTGCGGTCTTACAATTAGACCTTAAATGGGGATCCCATGTGTCTTCATTAGTGATCCCACTACACTGGGCAGGATTTTCCAGCCCTTCTGGTCCCAACGAAGGTGACCCCCGGCGTGGAATGACGAGCCACAAAAAACGCCCTAGACATCCACAGGATCGGAAGATCCAGCAACCAACGGAGAGCCGCCTCTGCCGACAGAAATCATGCCACGGGGAGTGTGGGGAAGGGGGTTGGTGTAAATCCTGCCAGCTATTTATTTCAAAGAAGACCAGGTGTTCTCCCGAGTGCGCTGGCCAATATTTACCCTTCAGCCAATATCCGGTCACGTAAGCTAATTTTTTCTTTGTGTTATCTAAATGACCCCATCCTCATTATTTGTGATTGCGAGCACAAGTGGGCCTGGTGGTTCACTCAGCCGCACCTCCGATGGCAGAGCAAGATTTCAGGAACTGTGTAATTTAGAGGCATTTAATTATACAATCCAGAAAAGTGATCGTAACTGATGGCTCCTGCCCCACATCTAGGGGCTTGCTGAAGCTGTAATGTTGTAATGTATTGTTTTATAGAATGAAGAACTTTGTGCCTGTAATCCCCACACCGTACCGTGAGGAGGCATCAAGCTTCTTCCTAATAAACAGCATGGTGGAAGGGGAAAGCCACTCTGCAGTGTGCCGTATACTCCCTATCGGTCGATGTTGGAACAGCGGGAGGAGGCTCTGGAATGGGCTGTTTTCCCACTCATTCAATTTCTAAGCTAAGCTGCCCAGGTCTTGCGCTTTGGAATTCCCTTCCTCAACGAGGCTCCCTCTCAACATCTTTTGGCATCCTTTTGAGAGCTATCTTTTCTTCAACCTACAGTTATTTTCCTCCCTGCCCCGAATCAGCATTCCGATCCTCTTATCACTCAAGTGCCTCGAGATTCTTTGTCTGTTGAGGGTGCTGGATAAATCCAAGTTGCTTCTGTACAACACATCTGAATAACGGAAGAGAAGAGGGTGACAACACTTTCTTTAAAAAGTGTAGGAAATCGCATCCTATGAATGATACTGAATAGGTTGTTAAGTTTAATTGAATTATTTGTAACAGTCAGGGATACACTCAACTAAAATCTGTAATACCTCTGAGATAAACTTGATGCACCTGCAAATTGTTATCAAGGGGATAACAATAGCACTGAAATAATTTGGCAATTATGATATATTTTTGATGGTCTCATCTTCACACCATAGATAAGCACATTCATTTCTTAATATGTATTTGTTTTAAAGACACTAGCTGATGATTATGTTAATTAACATCACAGCTTGAAATACAACTTAAAATGCTGACCTGCCAACGGCATTTTGTAAAATGTCCTGACTACGTTTAGTGTTGTTATAAGTGCCATTCGGTGACTCATTAATTACACCATTACTCAGACTGCTTAGCAGATGTTACTTAACTGTTACAAAAAAAATTAAAGGCAGCCATATTAGATGATCTTCCAAAAATGTCCCAAGGCTTTGTTCATAGCCCTCAATGTACCTAATCTCTTCACATGTATCACTGCTCAAAATAGTGCTCATTATGGATCACTCATCAATAAGAATAAAAACACCAATCATTATCATTGCCTTTCCTCTTGCTCATTCCCAACTCTCATTTGTCCACCACGTTCTGCTGCTGAGATCTTAAGCTCTGGAATTTCCACACTGAACATTTCTACGTCTGCTCTTATAATTTGCACCTTTTCAAACCCGCAGCTTTGACCAAACTCTTCCAGATCTCATTTTGGTCAGACTCAGAGGAGATGTAAGCCCTGTTGATTTGGCAACTTTTTTTGACTTGGAGTTTCAGACATACCAGCCTCATCACATCAATTTGGTGTTGCAATGAGGCCGGTGAAACTTGAGAAGTCTCTTGAGTGGTTCGCAACCCTTGAGTCATCTTGCGAGATTCATCCGAACCTCGTGAGACATTGCGACCTGGGTCTTGCCCGCGGTGGGCGAGATCCAGATATCTATCTTTAAATGAGGGGGATATGAAAGGTGGGCGGGTGGGGTGAAGGGCAGGTATGAAATGGCCTCATAAAGGTTAGGGGGGTTACGAGTGAGTATCTGGAAAAGGAGGGAGTCCCAAAAGTGGGGATTGGGAGGGCTGCAAAGGTGGAGGGGGGGAGGGGAAGGAGGACCTCAGCGACGCCATATTGGGGTATCCTCACTTGGGGGGGGGTAAAGCCCATGGGCTGGATTCTCCATCTGAGGCTGAGGCTAAGTGCCGGCTCAAACGGAGAATCCGCGGGAGTTTTACGACATCACATGTGGGCAGGCCAATGGCGTTGAAATGGTGTATCACAATGGCGGCGGTTTGGAGGGGACAGAGCATGGCGAAACGGTGTCAAATGGCACCGGCCCTGATTCCGGCATCAAAATCCATTATCTGCCTGATCATCAATCATGATTCCGGCCTTGGGCGATGGAGAATCCAGCCTCATGTGTGAGGAGATGGGGGTTGGGTAGGGTGGGGGTTGAGGGGGGGGATCAAACTCACTGAGAAATCGGGGCACCTTTTCAAAATGACGGCCCGATCTCAGAGGAGCCAGTCTCATCAGTAGGTTCAGCTCCCCTAATGTTGAATGGATTTCTGGGCTTGAGTGGAGAGAAATTCCCCAAGGCCCCAAAAAATGACTATGAGTGGTTGAATAGCAGTGTGGATCTCACCCAAAATGCCAGTGAGAAACATCCTGCGAAACACGCCCCAAATTACACTTCGAAATTGTTTGGTTGAATCATGCCCATGTGTTTGTCTGTGTTTCTGGCACCTGGTTGTCGTCTTCTGGTTTGATTTTTCCACTTCTTGGAGTTAAAATTCTCTTTGTTGGCTCCCCATCTGCTCTGCTTGGGGACCACTGGCTTGTCTTATTAATTGGTGGTATGAACCCAGTTTTCCTTTTTCCATCTGGTCCTGACAAAATTCCCGACCTCTTTGTCTTTAGTTTCGTACTCAATCCACTACTCTGGGCCTTTCCTGTGATATCAGAGGATTTTCTGGTGTTGTACAATTGATTCCCAGCTTTGGCTGAGGCTTTTAAACCTTCTGCTTCACTTCTTCTTACAATGGGTTTGGACCCCACGCTCGGAGATTTTGTTTGCAGCACTGAAGCTTTTTCAACCAGTCCTCGCTTAAAGCTGCATTTTTTGCTCACCTTTGCTAGGCCCTGGCTCTGCACTCTGTAGGATTCACAATGGATCTCCAAAGTGGAGTTCTTTATCTGCCATTCTTCCCCAACCCCAGGCTCCGATGGGTTGCTGTCACATTATCAGCTTGCACCATTGAACAGACATTGCAACCTCCAGCCACCACGCAAAGCTTCAAGATGATGCTGATGCAAACTCTGCATTGGAGTTTCTTTCAGGTTATCTCCCTCTATGTCTTGACTTAAGCCTGTGGGTGATATGGTTTGCCAGTCCCACATTAACTATGCCATACCAGAAACCTTTATACTACAGTCTTCACATCAATGCAAGAACAAGATTTGATTCTACCCATCTTAGTTTGCACTTAAAAAACCAACAACTTATTTGGGCATACATGATGTCATTAAAACTGAACTCAATTACATGAGTTGCTGAATTCATAAGTTTAATGAATACATATTCAGATATTGATTGCTCGTATGCATTGCCATGGTATAGTGATGTGGAGCAGATGTCTATGGCTGCCTTGAGCAGTACTTTGGTGAATAGGCTACAATGTTGAATGAGCACATGGACACGGCATTGCTATTGATATGCAAGTCCTTTATTGACTTTGCAAATGTGATGGGGTGCTTCTCAGTGCATGGGGAAAACTTACTCAGAACTGGTTGCAACAACTCTCTCAACCATTTGGCCATTTGTGTAGAACAGGTCGTGGATAAGATAGGGAGTATCACTTTTGATACATAAGGATATCACTTTTGTGTGTCTTGGACAGACAATACATATGTAGATGAATTGAGCCATGAGAACAAATCCAATCATAAGTACCCCAGGCAGCTCATTACACTTACTCAAGTCCAACAAATGTTTTTGTAACTTACTTTCGTGCAGGGCTGTTGGAGCCGGGTTTATTCCCCAGCGCAATGCCTTGGCCAAGCAGCATCGACCTGCCCATGTTGAATTTGAACAAGTTGGGCAGTTAACTGTTCCCTGTTGCATTCACCATGGCAATGTCTCCACCAATCAGAGTCCACTTTCCAACCAATCAGCTCCCTCTTATCATGCAGTATAAATTGTTGCGCCCACATTATTATTGGTAGTTTCTTGTGAGTTACCCTGATGAGTGCAAGATGAAAAGGTTTGATAGCATGTTTTTTTTCTCAGCAATACTCACGTTCTGTACTACCAAATGACTAGTTTACATTGAACTAAGTTTTACAATTTGTACATCCCAGTTTAGATTCTGAATGGCTGAGTGAGGTTTTTTAATCAGTTTGGTCTTAGAGACATCTTGTTGCCGGTTCTGTTCACACGTGCGACAGCTTCCCTTAGTGAGGCCACAGTGCTGGAAGGAACCTCTAGAATGCATTTAAAAGTCCACAAAAAGTCTATGAATGGTGAGCATTGCTCATTCATTACTGACTGCAAATTCCAAGCCAGTGGAAATTTAATTTGGACAAGTGTTACGCATTGGGTATTGGAAAAAAGCAAGAATACATGACATGAGAATCCCATGGATAGTTTAGAAATGGCTGAATGGGAAGTTGACATAGCTCTCAAGTTTTACTAGTCTTAACTTTCAATGAAGTGTTAAGAATTGGGGAAAATTAAGGTTAGTAAAATGGAGTTGATTAGAGGCAGACGTCTGAAGAAATTATGAGATGCGAATTTTCCTGTCAGTGGAAAACAAGTATTTTATATATGTCATTAAAGAAAGCAATGGGGCTATAGAGGTGGTAATTTCAAAATGGAGAGTGTTATATTACTAGGTTTAAATAATACATGTTGTTACTAACTGGAAATGATGTTGAAGAACACTCGAGTCTTCGAAGTAAACTGAAACAATTTATTCAGTAACGATAAAACTAATAAATGTGCTTGACACTCCACTGAACTAACTCTAGCAATAAAGTAAGATAAATAATTGTACAAACTGCATCTAAGCTACACGTGGTGTCTAGGCTGTGATCTTACTCTGCTACACTGCTGCTATCTGATAACTCCTGCATGGAAAGAGAGCTAGAGCTTCTGGGAGCTCAGTTATATAGTGGGTTTTGTAATGCCCTATAGTGGTAGTATTACATCTCGGTGTTGTGATTCACTCTTTAGTTACATGTCTGTCTACATATCATTACAGAGAGATAGCAATGGGACTATAGAGGTGGTTACTTCTAAGTGGAGAGATAAGAAAATGGACACATACCTGCCAAAAGCCAACTCCACAGGTTGAATAACATCAAAGGGAAAGAATCAGTATAACTATAGACCCTAACTAGAGAGAGAGGGAGACAGCTAACATAGGGGACGGGATTCTCCGCCCCGCCGCGCCACATTTCTGCCCCAACCTGCTGGCGGGATTTTCCGTCATGCCGGCTGGTCAATGGGGTTTCCCATTGTGGGGCAGCCCCATGACGTCGGGAAATCCCCGGGCGCCGGCAATACGGTGAATCACTCCGATGGAGAATCCCGCCCCAGAACTGCATCAAGTCTCTCGTAAAAAGCATTTTTGCTGAACCTGAATACTATTTCCCAAATGTGGCCACATTAACTGGATGTGGTAATTACTTGCTAGATTTAGTTCATAAAGTTACTTAAAATTGGATGTTCTTTGGGAAAAAGTGTGTCTCAGGAGTTATGGTAAACATAAGTAGTTGGGGACCAATGGATAGTTTCATGTAAAACTCTGTGTGTATAAACAGTATACTTAAGTGTAGTGTTTTATAGCCCTTCTTGTTGTGTGCATTTTGTCTTTCTTTTAAGTTAATAAATATTCTTTATTGATTGTTCACATAAAGACTGGACTGTTCCTCACTGAGTTGTACACCATACCTCACGTTCTACCAAAAAAATAACATGTACACCACTACGAATCAGAGTTCCAAGCTGGGCTTTGGGATACTCTCGCTTTTTAACATCAGAGTGGTTGGTAACAGAAGCAAATAAAATGCTGAACTCTAGGGGCCAAACAATGCTACAAAAGATTAATGGTACACCTGCTGTTTCCAGTTCTGCTCATCAAATCACAAGGAAAACCATCATGCCTGGACAAATTGCAGAGAAGAGTCATGATGCTGATGGATGATGAAGAACTCAGTTATGAGGGAAGACTGGAGAAAATGGCTCTTCAAACCTTGAAAGAAGATGACTGAAAAGTGAGTTTTTAGAGGTGTTAAGTTACTGCTTGGCACAATTATGGAGGGAGCACTCGTGAAAGGCAAATTTTGATCTGACATTGCAACATTTATTCTCTGCATAATGGTGTCAATTTTCACCTGCCTCAGTTCATGGCCAGTAATGGTCTCAAAACAAGGCAGTAGTGTCACATTGATCTTGACAATCTGGCTCGATCCATTTTGAAAGGGGTCGGGCACACAAGACACCTGCTTGTTTCAAGTGCCAAGCCCCTTTTTATATGCAAATCAGGGACCGATGATATAATTAGGAACACGATTGCCATCTTAGATTGGAGTTGCTTCGAATAAGCTCAAATCAGTTCCATAGGCGATGGAGCAGACTAGATTCTGAATGGAGGGTAACATTATTGAACTAATGTTCCACTGTGTTTAAGCATCGTCTACTCTGGTCTATTGAATGTTCCTGTAATACAAGAAACATTACTTTATTGGGAAAGCTAATTGGATCAGTCAGGAATGCGTGTACAAGAAGATTTAATGGTCGAAATTAATTTCCTTGTTGGTGCTATGTTATCCCCTACTCAGCCTTTGGTGTCCTTGTCGATTAGGGGTTACATTTTGCGGTGAGTTTTGCTTTAATACATGTTTGAAATATTTTTTCTGGCATCATGCCAGGAATCATGTTTTGCCTCAAGTACAAATTTCCTTTCTGGATAATCTCATTAGAGGTGGGATGGTGCAAAGTGTGATCCATGTGAAATATTGTCTTCAGGAAATCCCAGGTGCAATTCAAGCTGGATTCTACCCGGACACACTGGACAACAAACAATATAAATACTGACAAAATAAAGCCAGTTGCTGATAAATGGCTGAAGGATATGTGAGCAGTCAAAGGAGAAGAAAATATATCTTTCAGAACTAACTCCAGTCGCCTCATTCCCTTGGATATTTTCTTCATAATTCCCTTCCTATCCTCTTCTTCCAGTCTTCAAAAGGAAGAGCAAGGATGCATTATTTAGGAATTTTGCTCCTTTTGTTTCTTGTTGAGGGTGGGATGTGTAATTTGTTCAAAGCCTATGTTGCCTTTGGTTTCTTGACTCTTGAGGCCTGAAGTGCACCTTTTGTTATCACTGGTGAGAATGGCCCAGCTTCTGTTACTATGAGGTGTTGACTCTACAGCTCGTGATTAATTTTGCAATGCTGATGGTTGCGTCCCTGGAGATCTTGATAGGCCCAAAGAGAGTTTTGACTGTGTTGACGGCACTGAGTCAACAAGCTGCTGAGAATCACAAGTTGCTGGCTCAGACTTTCTGCTTAGTTTCATCTGTGTGGCTTTGATATTGCCAGAAACTTGAGCACAAATACCGGGCTGACACTCCACACTACACTAATAGCCATCTGCAGTGACATCCTTCAGATGAGGTGTCCAGTTCAGGCCCCATCTGCCCCAACTGCCAAGTTAACCTAAAAGATCTCAATCCACTATTTGAAGTACATCAGGGGACACCTATCCATTGGCCTCGCCAGTATTAATCCATCACTCAACACTAATACAAAATAGATAACCTGGTCATTATCACATTTATAAAACTGGCCCTTTAAATGCAGAATGTTCTGGGAGGCGTAATGATGGTATCATTCACGGCATGCGCATAGATGTTGGGGAAATATAGCTTTTGCCATGACAACCTATTTATCGCATTGCAGGGACTTCTGGTTGAGAAGAGACAAGATTAATTTTGACTCCACCTCAGCTGAGAGCCAAGTGTGTGATTATGTTCCACATTGAAGGAGGAAGGCGGAGAATATTTCCGTGAGAAAGCTGTAAAACTGTGGCTGGAATTTTCTAGCCCTTCATACCAATGGGATCTTCTGGTCCCACCAATGTGAATCGAGATTTCAATGGCTTGCTGACCTTATCGTGTGGTGGGAGGAGGAGGCTGGGAAATTCTGGCCAGCGTGTCTGCACAGGGTACTGAATATTTCCATATTGACCCTTGATACTTAAATGTAAATTAATCTGTTCCCCTTAATTTCTTGATAGCCTGGAATGTAGAAGATTAAGAAGCGATTTGATCAAAGTTTTCAAGATCTTTGGGTGAACAGAGAGGATTGTTTGAGAGAAATGACTCTGCTAGTTAGAGACTCTTGGGTTAAGGGCATATTTTATAAATTAGAGCAAGACCTTTCAGGAGTGAAATTAGGAAACACTTATAGAACCATCAGGCGGCACGGTGGTGCAGTGATTAACATGGCTGCCTCACGGCGCCGAGGGCCCGGGGTTGATCCCGGACCCAGGTCACTGTCTGTGTGGGGTTGATTCATGTCAGCGTGGGTCTCACCACAATACAAAAGATGTGCAGGGTAGGTGCATTAGTCACACTAGATTGCCCCTAATATGTAAAAAAAAAAGAATCAGGTGCTCTAAATTTTACAGATCACAGAATACTACAGTGCAGAAGAGGCCCTTGGCCCATCGAGTCTGCATCGATGCATCAAAGACCCTGACCTGCCCACCTAATCCCATTTGCCAGCACTTGGCCCATAGCCTTGAATATTATGGTGTGCCAAGTACTCATCTAGGTACTTTTTAAAGGGTATGAGGCATTCCGCCTCTACCACCCTCCCAGGCAGTGCATTCCAGACCATCGTCACTCACTGGGTAATAATGTTTTTCCTCAAAACCCCCCTAACCCTCCAACTCCTCACTTTGAACTCGTGTCCTCTCGTAACGGACCCTTCCAATAAGGGGTGCAGCTGCTCCCTATCCACCTATCCATGCTCCTCATAATTTGTACACCTCAATCAGGTCATTCCTCAGTCTTCTCTGCTCCAGAGAAAACAACCCAAGTCTATCCAACCTCTCTTTATAACTTAAACGTCCATCCCAGGCAACATTCTGGTGAATCTTCTCTGCACCCCCTCCAGGAAATCCTTCCTAGAATGTGGTGACCAGAATTGCACACAGTACTACAGCTGTGGCCTCACCAAAGTTCTATACAGCTCCATCCTGAGCTCCCTGCTTTTGTAACCTATGCCCCAATTGATAAAAGCGAGTGTCCCATATGCCTTTTTCACCATCCTATTTATCTGTCCTTCTTCCTTCAGAGATCTATGGACAAACACGCCAAGAACCCTTTGTTCTTCGGAACTTCCCAGTGTCAGACCTTTCACAGTATACGTCCATGTTAAATTACTCCTTCCAAAATGTATCACCTCACACGTTTCAGGGTTAAGTTCCATCTGCCACTTATCCACCCATTTGACCATCCCGTCTATATCTTCCTGTAACCCAAGAAACTCAACCTCACTGTTAACCACCCGGCCAATCTTTGCGTCATTTACAAACTTACTGATTCTACCCTCCACATGGTCATCTATGTCATTTATATAAATTTATATAAATATATAAAAGCAGCTGTCCATCATCACACTTTGTCTCCTACCGCAAAGCCATTTATGAATCCACCTTATCAAATCACCCGGTATCCTATGTGCATTTGCCTTCTTAATAATTCTCCCATGTGGGACCTTGCCAAAGGCTTTGCTGAAATCCATGTAAACTACATCAACTGCACTACCCTCATCTAAACAGTTGGGCCAGGATTCTCTAAAACCGCAGTCAATGTTGACGTCAGCGTAAACACCAGAGTGTTTCACACTGGCGTCAACGGGCCTCTTGGCCCAGCGATTCTGTAGCCCACAGGGGATCAGCACGGCACTGGAGTGCTCCGCACTGCTCCAGCTGCCGTACGGGGCCCTGCATTGCTCGCTGCGGGTCCGCACATGTGCGCGACGGCTGGCCGTGGGTCCGTGCATGTGTCCGGCGGCCGCTTCCGCACCGGCGCCGTGCAAAATGGCGGAGCCACACAGCGGGCCAGCACGGAAGAAGGTAGGCCCACCCCCCCAGATCGCGCGCGCCCGCTAATCGGTGGCCCCCGATCGCGGGCCTGGCCGTCGTGGAGTGTCCCCCTGGAGACTGATCCCCCCTGCCCCCCACCAGGACGGCCACCGCAGCCGCGATGCCGAGCTCCCGCCGGGTGGAACCATACGTGAACCATGCTGGCGGGAACTCGGCCGGTCGACCGCAGAGAATCGCCGCGGGGGCCTCTTTCAATGGTCCACAACCAGCGCTGTGTCGACCGGGCGCGCGCGGTTGCCGGAGAATCGAGTCCTGGCATTGGACCTGATCGCGGGTCTGAGGTCCCATTCTCCGTCCCCGTGCTGAACACCATTTCGCCGCTGAGGCTCGGAGAATCCCGGCCTTGGTTCCATGGTCAAAAAATTCAATCAGATTTCTTAGGCATGGCCTCCCTCTGACAAAGCCATGCTGACTATCCCTGATCAAACCTTGCCTCTCCAAGTGAAGGTAGATTCTCTCATTCAGAATCTTCTCCAGTAGTTTCCCAACCACTGATGTGAGACTCACTGGTATGTAGTTCCCTGGCTCGTCTTTACAACCTTTCTTAAATAGTCGAACCACATTAGCTGTTCTTCAGTCCCCTGGAACCGCCCCCATGGCCAGAGAGGATTAAAAAATTTGGGTCAGAGCCCGGCAATCTCCTCCCTCGCCTCCCACAGCAGCTTGGGACACAATTCATCCGGACCTGGAGATTTGTCCACTTTTAAGACTGCCAATTCCTCCAGTACCTTGTCATCCCTACGACAATTTCCTCAAGAACCTCACAACCCCTCTCTCTGAGTTCCATAACTACCTCCTCATTCTCTTGGGTAAATACCGATGTGAAATATTCGTTCAACACCCTACCAATGTCCTCTGGCGCCACCCACAGATTTCCCCCTTGGTCCTTAGTGAGCCCTACCCTTTCCCTGGTTACCCTCGTCCCCTTGATATACTTATAGAACATCTTGGGATTTTCCCTACTTTTACCAGCCAGAGTTTTCTCATATCCCCTTGTTGCCCTCGTAATTGATTACTTAAGCTCCTCCCTGCACTTTCTATTTATTACAAAAAGAATCATAGAATCATACAGCACAGAAGAGGCCCTTCAGCCCATCAAGCCTGTACTGACAAAAAAAACCAACTCTAATCTACACTAATCCCATTCCCCAGCACTTGGCCCATAGCCTTGAGTATTATGATAGTTCAAGTGCTCATCCAAGTACTTTTTAAAGATTGTGAGGTGACCTGCCTCAACTACCCTCCCAGGCAATGCATTCCAATTCCAGATTATGTGTGGTCGTAGTTTGCAACTCGCTTTTAAATGGCAATTGATGCTGAATCAATTGTTAATTTTAATCTGAAACTTAGATTTCTTTATCACTAAATGTATTAAGCCTCATAGGGTAAAGAGTGGGGTATGGAATTGGATCACAGATCAGCCATGATTTCATTGAATGGCGGAAGAAACTCCAGGTGAGAAATGGTCTATTCCTATTCTTATGTAACCTTATATTACAGAAGGTGTTATGGCAATTAAAATCCACTCCATTAATTATATCTAATTACAATTATTAGACCAAATAAGAAAGTACTATCTGTTTTGGTTCTGAAATATTTTTCAGCTGCTGTTAGATTGACATGATTTCAGTATTTTGGGGGGTATTTTACCCTTCATAGGTAATATAGCATTAAATGGATATTCTTCTCAATGCCTGTTTCAATCAAAATGATTAACAACTTTAATTTTTAAAAGTATAAATCATAGCTGATAGCCAGAAAAAAAAATCAAAATTGCATTGCTGCAAAAAAAAAGCTTTGCACTGATTAATGCACATCAATCTGATGGCAAAAATGCTACTTTTTGACAAGCTTTTTTTTATACCCTTGCAGTTTGGGGTCTGACAATGCATAGTACTGGCTGCCAAGTGCTCTTTGCAATGCAATCTTTTAATGTCTCAGTCTTGATGGCCTGCCAATTAGTCCTGGAAACGACCACAGAATGTTGTAGCAATATTTATATTGCTAGGAATGATTCATAGCAGATGCATTTTGTTTAGAAGATCATGCTATTTAAATGTTCTAATATTAGTTGTCAGTTAGCAGCATTCATTTCTGGGAGCAGTTATGGGAATGATCGATAAAGAAGACATTTACCGTAAGAGGAGGAGGACATCTTGTACTGGCAAACCACCAGAAAAGTTCTGCTACCACAAGAGGTTCTTTCATGACCAATGAGTTCATGGTGGTTTTCACAGCAATGCTAACTACAGATAAATAATAACCGTCCTTTCATGTCCAACAAAGTAACCGGGATAGCTTGCAATAGTGTTAGTCATGAATAATGCACAATTATCTATTTTTATCCAACAATTCCCTGGGCCGTACATTTAGACTATAGATTTTGGTTGTTTTCCTGGTTGACTTACAAGTCAAAAGTTGACAATATATACATAAAGAATAGGGTTTCGCTTCAATTTAAATTAATTTTCCTTAAGTTCTGAATATCGCAATAACATAAATGTTTTTAAAAAAAGATCTGACACACTGCAGTGTGAGCTGCTGCTGTTTCTAAAGGATTTCATCGCACCATCTATTCGAATTGAGCAGCAGACACCCCATGCTTGCCGAGTGCAAGAAGAGGAGGCGGGGAGGGTGGGGGTGAGGAAAGAGTGTGCCTGAAATTAAATGTAATAATAAAAGCGATTGTACACTTGGACATTGTCGAAATAAAGTAAATTGTGTGTTATTTGGAAACTTTGGAAAAAACGCAACCGGAGTGGGAAGTGATATAACTACAATATGGAATCCTCTCTTTGCAAGAGGTGGGAGGTGCTGTGTGCATAGTGTAATAAGCATTTAAAATATTCAGCTGGTAAAATGCTGCAACGTTTACGGTGATGCTGATCAATCAAATTTATAATGAATCGTAAACTTTAATCAACACCAATTTGAATAACCAATTAACTGCTTAATTATTAAAGTTGGCCAGTGAAGGCATGGTGCAGTCCTCTGCACGCATTTGATCTCCTAATTCAATTCCTGTTCCACAGGAGAGTCATTGTGATATCATGCTGGTAACAAAACAAACATTATGCGGGCCAAATATAGTGCTCAAAGTGAACTGATTCGGGCTTTTTAAAATGTTTATTGTCAAAATTAGCTCACTGCAGACTGCCTGCGAACAATATGTTCTCCTGTGCGTATGGGCCCCCATTACTTATTGACCAGCAATGTACTTCAGTGGTTAGCGGATATGAATGACACAGTCCTTTTATTTTATATTGATACCGTGAAAGCTGAGAATTTAGATGAATACATAGGCCCACATGTTAAAGGCTTGAGGATTAGAAACTGGCACAGTAAAGGATTCTGTGGTGGTGTCAGAGTGACCTATTGTTTCCAAGTGTATTTCAATTCACCCTAAATCATGTCAAATTAAAGTGGGGCACAAAATAAAGATGGATTTCATACATTGTATTGAATGAGATGGGTAGTCGATAGGGAGGTGGTTAGGAACATTTCACTGTAGCTTCACCGATACTGGCATACATCAATGGTTGACATGACAGCACCTTCCAAACATGCAACCTCTGTCATGCAGAAGGACAATGGCAGCAGATGCATGGGAACACCACCTCCTGCAAGTTTCCCTCCAATTACACACCCCCTCCAAGTGACACATCATCCTGACTTGGAGCTACAGCGCCATTCCTTCCCTATCGCTTGGTCAAAGTCCAGGAACTCTCTGCCTCACAGCACTGTGGGTGCTACTATGACACATGATACATAAATATAAGTCATGTTGTTCACTTTTCACCCAGAAACTGTGGAATATTCATCCCGGAATTTTGCTGCTGGCAATTAATGTTGACAAGGGACAGATAGAATCGCGGCGGCAGCAAACGGTGCACGGCCGAGAAACATGCGCTGGGGGACCAGAAAGTCCAACCCCGTTAGTTTCAAAGGTAAGCGGATCAGACCAGGCTGGTGGGGGTGGTTGGGTTCGACTAAGATGAGTGGGGAGGGGGATTGTAATGGGACAGGGGGTGCGGGCCGGTGGGTTCAGGTCGAACCTGGAGGGGGGGTATACCAGAGGTGGGAGGGAGGTTGGACTGGCAGGAATGCAGTCAGACCGGGACAGGAGGGTCAGAGCTGAGCAGAGGGAAGGGACAGTCCAGGATGATGAGGTGCGACCGGGTGGTGGAGGTTAGACCTGGAGGGGACTCGGACTGGGAGAGTTGGACAGACCGGGGGGAACAGGAGTACTGGGTCAGTCCACAAAATAGGGTGTCAGTCCATGAGGGGGGGGGGGGGTTGCGGATCAGGAACGGGGTCAGCCAAGTCAGAATGGGAGAGGTTGTCAGTCTTGGCCATGGGGGGTCGGGGATCGGACAAGGAGGGATATACGTGATGTAGTGGGTCCCCTGTGATGAAATGCGCGAGGCTGCTTCTGGGTTTTTGTAAATACTCAGGAGTTAGAATTTTTTTTTTCTTTCTAACTCTTTCAGAGTAATTATCAAGGTAAAACTAGCAGGACCATCCAAAGTTAGTAATTTAAATCACTTCTGTTAGATGGTTCCCAGCCCAGTTCAATTGCCCAGAGGAAGTAAGCACTTTTGGGCAATTGCTTGGTAAACCCTTATGTGGAAACATCCTGGAGGGATTCCCCAGCACACCCCTAAATGTGACAGTGGGGAACAGAGATTATGAATCGATATTTTCAAAAATCTGTCCTGTCCATCTAGGCCGACGCTACCACCAAGAAAGCACAACAGCGTCTTTACTTCCTCAGGAAACTAAGGAAATTTGGCATTTCCACATTAACTCTTACCAACTTTTACAGATACACCATAGAAAGCATCCTATCTGGCTGCATTACAGCCTGGTATGGCAACTGCTCGGCCCAGGACCGCAAGAAACTTCAGAGAGTCGTGAACACAGCCCAGTCCATCACACAAACCTGCCTCCCATCCATTGACTCCATTTACGCCTCCCGCTGCCTGGGGAAAGCGGGCAGCATAATCAAAGGCCCCTCCCACCTGGTTTACTCACTCTTCCAACTTCTTCCATTGGGCAGGAGATACAAAAGTCTGAGAACAAGCACAAAAAGACTCAAAAACAGCTTCTTCCTCGCTATTACCAGACTCCTAAACGACCCTCTTATGGACTGACCTGATTAACACTACACCCCTGTATGCTTCACCCGATACTGGTGTCTATGTAGTTACATTGTGTACCTTGTGTTGCCCTATTATGTATTTTCTTTTCTTGTACTTAATGATCTGTGGAGCTGCTGGCAGAAAAATACTTTTCACTATACCTCGGTACTCGTGACAATAAACAAATCCAATTCAATCCAAAAGCTGAGATACCAACTATTGATCAAGAAAGGACAGACATGAGGGAGAACCAAAGTCATTCAGCATCAGGTATCACAAAAGATCCTTCCTGAAGTGAATGAATGTTAGATGTGAGGCAAGATCCAAATCAGTAATGTTGATTTTCAGTACTTGCCCAATGATTTAAGTGCTAAAGAATCAAAGCTCTACATATTCTCATTGCAGAAGGTGAAAGATGAGACCTTGTTCAGTGTGCTCCACCTATGACCTCACTGACCAGAAGTATTTATTTTTCTCCCAGAACGCTGACTCCAAAACAAGGAAAGCTGGCCAAAGCATTTGCCAAACAGATCCTGACCACGATAATTAGCAAGTCACCATCTGGCTGCTGTGAAGTAGGCCTTGCTGTTGATAGTTATGATTAGAATATTTGATTTGTTGGTTCCAGATGTAGAGTTGCTTTTGTTAATCATGGAGTGAGTTGCCTCGACAATTAAAAAGCACAAGGATTTATGCAGAATATTAGTAACACTTGGGAATTTGAAAAATCATTGCCCTTTAAGCAACTAGCAAGGCAAATCTGGCATACTTTCCCTTCACTCTGTGGGGAACATATAGCCACTTATTTGTTGTTTCAACATTTTCCAGTATCTCATTGGAGATGTAAGGAACTATAGTGAGCAGGACAATAGAGTTGCATACAACAATGCTTTCATTTTTTTTAATTTCAAGAGCAGTGGGCAGCATTGACAGCCACCATTAATTACCCTTTGAGGGCAGTTGAGAGTCATCCATATTGCTGTGGGTCTGCAGGCCGCATGTAGGCCAGACCAGGTAAGGACAACAAATTTGGATGGCACAATGGTGAGCACTATTGCTTCACAGCGCCAGGGACCCGGGTTCAATTCCCGCCTTGAAACACTGTCTGTGCGGAGTCTGCACGTACTCCCCGTGTCTGCGTTGGTTTCCTCCGGGTGCTCTGGTTCCCTCCCACAATTCCCAAAAGATGTGCTTGTTAGGTGAATTAGACATTCTGAATTCTGCCTCAGTGTACCCGTACAGGTGCTGTAGTATGGCGACTGAGAGATTTTCATAGTAACTTCATTGCAGTGTTAAGGTAAGCCTACTTGTGACACTAATAAAGATTATGATTATCATTTCCTGAAAGGGCATTCGTGAACTGAATAGGTTTTTACTGACAATCAATGATAATTTTGTGGTCAACTATCATTCCGATTTTCCTTTTGATCGATTAATTCAATATAAATTCCGCAAGCTGCCACAGTGGAATTTGAATCCATATTGCCAGAGCAGCAGTAGTGTAGGCCTCTGACTTACTAGTCAAGTGACAATACCATTATGCCACTGTCTTCACAGGTATGTCGGTTTGGGTCAAACAGCTTGGGCGGGATTCTCTGGTCTCTTCGGTGGAGAGACCTGTTGCAAGCGAGAATGGGAAATTTGGCATTCCAGCCAAAAATCCACTCACTTTCAGGAGCACGCAAATTTCCCAGCCGCGAATGAGGACAGAAGATTTCAGCCCATCAGTGTAGCATACTATGATACACTGAGCACTCCAGACAAGGGAATCAAACGGGTGATATTGGCTGGAATTCTCCAGCCGTTGGGATTCACTTTTCCTGCCTTCAATGTGGCTTCAATATGAAATCCCATTGACAAAGGGGCGGAAAGACAGAATCCCACCTCCAGCAAACGGCGCGCCACCAAGATACATACGGCTGAGGAGCCAGAGAATCCAACCCATTATACGCATACCATAAGACTATAAGACATAGGAGCAGAATTAGGCCACTCAGCCCATCAAGTCTGCTCTGCCTTTCAATCATGGCTGATATTTTCTCATCCCCATTCTGCTGCCTTCTCCCCATAACCCCTGATCCCCTTATTAATCAAAAACCTATCTACGTCTGTCTTAAAGACACTCAAGTGATTTGGCCTCCACAACCTTATGCGGCAAAGAGTTCCACAGATTCACCACCATCTGGCTGAAGAAATTTCTCCTCATCTCTGTTTTAAAGGATCGTCCCTTTAGTCTGAGATGTTGTCCTCTGCTTCTAGTATTTCCTACAAACATCCTCTCCACGCCCACTCTATCCAGGCCTCGCAGTATCCTGTAAGTTTCAATAAGATCCTCCCTCATCCTTCTAAACTCTATTTAGGACACCAGTCTAACTTTGTTGCTGTTCTTCAAATAACGTTGTGTGATTTGACGTGTACCTGTGAGAGCAGATGTTTAAAGTCCAATTGGAAAGATGGTACTCTCATAGTTTTTTCAAATACATTCAGAGTATCCAATTCATTTTTTCCAATTAAGGGGCAATTTAGCGTGTTCAATCCACCTACCTTGCACATCTTTAGGTTGTGGGAGCAAAACCCACGCAAACACGGGGAGAATGTGCAAACCCCACACGGACAGTGGCCCAGAGTCGGGATTGAACGTGGGACCTCGGCACCGTGAGGCAGCAGGGCTAATCCACTGCGCCACCGTGCTGTCTGGTGCTCTCATAGTTGAGGACTCCCTCAGTGCTGAACTTGACTTAGACGAGGTTGTCCCCTCTCAAATTTTCGACTGTGGTCGAATGTATTGGGAAGGGAAGATGCAATTTCTATTAATTAACCAACCCATTACCTGGGAGAATGCTCCTTTATAATAATAATAATAATCACTTATTGTCACAAGTAGGCTTCAATTAAGTTACTGTGAAAAGCCCCTAGTCACCACATTCCGGCGTCTGTTCGGGGAGGCCGGTAGGGGAATTGAACCCGCGCTGTTGCCTTGCTCCGCATTACAAGCCAGCTATTTAGCCCAGTGTGCTAAACCCACCCCTGGTTATTATCTGGCAGTCAAATGATGCATATAATGCCTGATTCCTTGCGCTGTAGAATAAATGCAGAATCCCTGATCAGTTTAACAGCACTACATTGTAGTTTTATTGATCAGTAGCAAAGTGTTACCTAAACAAATTATATTCCAATCAGCATGATGGCAAAAAGCTACATGTGAGATAATGATGCATAATTAACCAGAACATTTGAATGTGTGTGTGCTGGCTGAACATATACTTGAGTACTATTAATTGCTACAATAATCAATAGAAGTTGTTTTCAAGTGCTTTACTTATGGGACATCAAAAGGTGCTGTTTGTATTGCACAATAAGTAAATATGCTGCATGACACTATGCATAATCCTTGGAGACCAGCAGTATTAAATTTAGATTTCACCTTAATTTCTAATACTGTAAGAAGTCAGCATAGCTCTGATCAATATTGCATGGATCTTTCTTTTATTGACTACTTTTTTTTTAATCATAAAGGCTTTTGGCGATTCTATCTCCAACGATGCACAGCATGGATGCAAGGTGCAAGGGTACCAAGCCACTTAATTTTAACTTTCTGTGACATTCCCAACTCAAAATGGCAATTTAGAAGGTTTGCAGTACTGTACAAGACTCCTGGGATGCTAGTTATAAAATTGTGATTGCTGCACTTAAGGAAGATCATCAGCCTCTATACTCTTCATCGAGACATTCTGTCTCCAGTTCCATCTGTAAAACTAGGACTAGGACTTGCAAACGGTATTGAAAATATGAAAGCAACTCTTTGCCATTAACAGCACTGATATTTATAATATCCCAACACCAACTGCTATTTGATTGAATATTTGACAAAATATCCATCAAGCTAACCACTTTTTTTTTAAATTTAGAGCTCCCAATTTATTTTTCCATTGAGGGCCAATTTAGTGTGGCCAATCCACCTACCCTACACATCTTTTGGGTTGTGGGGGCTAAACCCACGCAAACATGGGGAGAATGTGCAAACTTCACATGGACAGTGACCCAGAGTCGGGATCGAACCTGGGACCTTGGCGCCGTGAGGCTGCAGTGCTACTCACTGCACCACCGTGCTGCCAAGCTAACCACTTTTAAAAACTTTGAATGCAAGTACTATTAGACCAATAAATACTTCAACTAAATTTTCAAATTCTTGAAAGGTTTCTTTTCAAGTACAACTCTGGTCTCATCTAATTCAGGATGGGGATTAAAAGAAAGTGACCTGGCTGAGTTGCACGAACTCCAGCCCGTGGATGCTGATTCTAACATTTCACCTCTGAAGTTAGGATATTCCTGGTACATACAATTGAGGAGCAAGCAGAATGTGCTTATACTCTTAAGGAGAACATAAGATCTAGGAGCAGTCCCTCAAGCCTGCTCTGCCAATCAATACGATCATGGCTGACCTAATCTCAGCCTCAACTCCCCTTTCCTGCTAATTCTCCATAACCTTTCAACCCATTACCAATTAAAAAATTGTCTATCTCCACCTGTGGGTAGAGATGAGGAATCGCAAAGGAAAAAAGACCCTGATGGGAGTTATGTACAGGCCCCCTAGCAGTAGTTAGGATGTGGGGCAGAAACTAAATCAGGAGATAGAAAAGGCATGTAAAAAAGGCAATATTACAATAATCATGGGGGACTTCAATATGCAGGTGGACTGGGAAAATCAGTTTAGTAGCAGATCCCAAGAAAATAAATTTCTGGAATGTCCACGAGATGGTTTTTTTGGAGAAGCTTGTGGTAGAGCCCACGAGGGAACAGGCAATTTTGGATTTGGTGATGTATACTGGGGTAGACCTAATTAGGGGACTTAAGGTGAAGGAACTCTTCGGGGGCAGTGACCACAATATGATGGAATTTACCCTGCAGTTTGAGTGGGAGAAGCTAGAATCAGATGTAACGATATGACAATTAAAGAAGGGTAACTACGAAGATATGAGGGAGGAACTGGCCAGAGTTGATTGGAAGAGGAGCTTAGCAGGGAAAACGGTAGGGGCTTTTGGGGGTTATTCGGGAGGCACAACAGAAATTCATCCCAAGGAGGAGGAAACATGCTAAGAGGAGGACGAGGCAACCATGTCTGACAAGTGAAGTCAGGGGCAGCAGGAAAGCAAAAGCAAAAGCGTACAAAGTGGCGAGGATTAGTGGAAAGCCGAAGGCTTGGGAAGCCTTTAAAAGCAAGCTGAGGACAACATATAAAGCAATGAGGGGGGAGAAGATGAAATATGATTGTAAGCTAGCTAATAATATAAAAGAAGATTGCAACAGTCTTTTCGGTACATAAAAGGTAAGAGAGAGGCAGGAATGTGCATTGGACCACTGGAAAATGAGGCTGAAGACGTAGTAATGGGGAACAAAGAAATGGCAGAGGAACTGAATAGGTACTTTGCATCAGTCTTCACAGTGGAAGACACCAGTGGCATACCAGAACTTCAAGAGAGTCAGGAGGCAGAAGTGAGTGTAGTGGCCATCACTAAGAAGAAGGTACTGGGGAAGCTGCAAGGTCTGAGCGTGGGTAACTCACCTGGACCGGATGGATTACACCCCAGTGTTCTGAAGGAGATAGCTGAGGATATTTTGGAGGCATTGGTGATGATCTTTCTGGGATGACTGGCATTAGGGAGGGTCGCAGAGACTTGAAAAAGGTTAATGTAACACCCCTGTTTAAGAAGGTAGGGAAAGCTTAGGCCGATTAGCCTGACTTCAGTCATTGGTAAGATTTTACAGTCCATTAATAAGGATGGGATTATGGAGTACTTGGAAATGCATGGCAAAACAGGGTTGAGTCAGCACAGCTTTGTCAAGGGAAGGTCATGCCTGACATCCATGAATTCTTTGTGGAGGTAATGAGGAGGTAGACAAAGGAGAGCCAGTGGACATGATCTATTTGGATTTCCAGAAGGCTTTTGACAAGGTGCCATATAGGAGGCTGCTGAATAAGATAAGAGCCCATGGGTTTAGGGGCAGGGTACTGACAAAGGATAGAGGTTTGGCTGACTGGACTAAGGCAGAGAGTGGGGATAAAGGGGTCTTTTTCAGGATGGCAGCCAATGACCAGTGATGTTCTGCAAGGGTCAGTGTTGGGACCACAACTATTAACAATATACTTGCCTGATCTGGAAGAAGAAATTAAGAGCATTGTTGCTACGTTTGCAGATGATACAAAGATATGTAGAGGGACAGGTACTGTTGAGGAAACAGGGAGGCTGCAGAAGGACTTGGACAGGCGAGGAGAGTGGGCAAAGAAGTGGCAGATGGAATACAATGTGGAATAGTGGAAAGTTATGTACTTTAGTCTGAAAGACAGAGGCAAAGACTATTTTCTAAATGGGGAAAGGCTTCGGAAATCAGAAGTACAAAAGGGACTAAGGAGTCCTAGTTCAGAATTCTCTTAAGGTTAACATGCAGGTTCAGTTGGCTGTTAGGAAAGCAAATGTAATGTTAGCATTAATTTTGAGAGGGCTAGAATACAAGAGCAGGAATGCACTGGTGAGGCTGCATAAGTGTCTGGTGAGACCCCATTTGGAATATTGTCAGCAGTTTTGCACCCTGTATCTAAGGAAGGATGTGCTGGCCTTGGAGGGGATCCAGGAGGGGTTCACAAGAATGATCCCAGGAATGAGGAGCAGTTGAGGACTCTAGGTCTATACTCAATGGAGTTTTGAAGGATGAGGGGGGAACTCCTTGAAACTTACAGAATACTGAGAGGCCTAGATAGAGGGGATTTGGAGAGGATGTTTCCACTAGTAGGAAAAACTAAAACTCGAGGGCACAGACTGAAGGGGTGATTCTTTAAAACTGAGATGTAGAAGAATTTCTTCAGCCAAAAGGTAGTG
The DNA here is from genome assembly GCF_047496885.1 of Scyliorhinus torazame. Lineage (NCBI taxonomy): Eukaryota > Metazoa > Chordata > Chondrichthyes > Carcharhiniformes > Scyliorhinidae > Scyliorhinus > Scyliorhinus torazame. Next base: position 50,152,842 of record NC_092718.1, on the reverse strand, counting down.
AATCTATGGAACTCATTGAGCAGAAGGCTGTGGAGGCCAAGTCACTGAGCGTCTTTAAGACAGAGATAGAGAGGTTCTTGATTAATAGGGGGATCAGGGGTTACGGGGAGAAGGCAGGAGAATGGTGATGCGAAACGTATCAGCCATGGTGGAGCAGACTCGATTGTCCAAATGGCCGAATTCTTCTCCTGTATCTTATGGTCTTTTGGTCTTACGTTTACTCAATGTGCTGCGTCCACCACACTCTGGGGTAGTGAATTCCACAGATTCATAACCTTTTGAGAGAAGTAACTTCTCTTCTGTTTGGTTTTAAATCTTCCACCCCTTATCCTAAAACTAGGACCTCTCATTCTAGATTTTGCCACAAAATAAAGCATCCACCCTACATCTACTTTGTCAATACCTTTTATCATCTTATAGATTTCAATTACATCTCATATCAGACTTCTGAACTCGAGAGCATAGAGGCCTAAAGTGCTCAACCTTCCTTCATAAAACAAACCCTTATCTCTGGAATCAATGTGGTGAATCTCCTCTCAACTGCCTCTATTGCAACGACATTCCTTCTCCGATAAGGGGACCAAAACTACACAGTGCTCCAGGCATGGTCTCACCAATGCCTTGTCCAGTTACAGCAACAATGCCCTACTTTTATACTCTATTCCCTTTAGCTAAAAAGCCCAAAATTCAATTTGTCCTCCTTATTCCCTGCTATACCTGCATGCTAGGTTTCTGCAATTCATGAGCCACCAAGAGATCTGGTTTTATCCAGCTTGCGTGTTCACTTCAGGGCATGCCGTAACCACGGTATCACAAGAACTTGTTTGCAAATGTCACATTTTTCCTTCTTGAAAATTTCCAGCTTTTTTAATAATCTGTAGAGAATTTTAATACAGTGACTAAATTGTGCACCCCATGGGAGAGGAACAGTTTCCCTTGAGGTATTTTCCAAGAACCTGCAGAACACTCTTACAGATAAGGAAGAGAAACCAATTCATTATTTCAATGATTTCAGTTACATGAGAGCAATTTTTAATTTATCTTATACATAGATTTGCTGTGAAATATGAGCTCAGAACATTTGCCACACAACTTCAAGGCATTTTCATACCAAATAAAGAGTTCATTAATCCAGTACTCATTGCATTAGTATTCTTGTTACATTTGAATTTTAAGTCTCAGCTTGGTTCAGCAGGTAGCAGTCTCATCTCTGAGCCAGGAAAAAGACCCACGCTGAGACTTGAGTACGTAATCTAAGCTGACACTTTAATGCCATGCTGAAGGTACTTAGCACTCATCAGAACAGACCCCCTCATCTGATGGTTCAGTAACATGTAAAGGGTCTTGTAAGACTCTTGAACAAGAGCAAAAGTTTTGCCAGATTCATGCTCGTATTCTGAGCAGATCATTTAGATGAGTTGGAGGCTGGAAGATGATGGATGTGGTGATATGCCTGCGCACAGTTCTGTATTTAGTTAGCAATGCGACCTCCAATCAGCTGGTGGCGATATAAATCTATCATGTGACTGGAGACACCTGCCAATTGGTAGTGAGACGTATACAAGGATAGTCGCACTAGACGTAGCTCCAAGAGAATTCAGTGAATTCATTTATTCGTTTCTGTCTGTATCACAAATCATTGGTTATCTTTCCATGTGTTAATATTGTTAATAAATCATCTCGCTAGTCAAAGGACTAGATGTTCTGTATGCATCTATACTATGGCCGGAACAAAGAACACGACAATGGACTGACCAGGATGACATCAGTCGAATGTAGCAGTGATAATTAAAGGCTCAGTTGAGTATATTAGTTGTAGATATATTTGAGACTAAGGTGGAGATGAAACAAGCACCCTGTCAGTCATCAACTCAGATCTGGTTCAAATAAAATGCTGAGTTTGAAAACAGTTTGATACACCCTGAGGGTGGCTAGGGAGGGAAATTAAAGGTTATTTTCTCTGGTCCCCCAGCTACGTGTTTCTCAGCAATGCACCATTCTCTGGTGGTGGGAATCTCTACTCCCGGGGCTTGTCCCATTGAAGCCACCATGCCGATAGGAAACTCACAGATGGGGGTGTGCTTCCAGCAGAAACAGAGAATCCCAACAGCTGGAGTTTGTGACCCGGACCAAAGACTTGCTACACAGAGCATTTTCCCTTTATCCTTCCTTCCTGTCTCCGAGCACCCAGCCTCTGTCACAAGATTGCCTTCAATTCCATGTGCTTTGTGCCTTATGAAACATCTTCTGGAACTCCATATAAGTAACATTCATGGACACTGCCTTATCCACCATGTTCGTGACCTTCTCAAAAAATTAAGCGAGATTAGCCTCGTCTTTAATAAATTTATACACACTGTCTCTGATCAGCTTAAACGTGTCCAAGTGCTCTCTCATAAATAAATAATAAATAAATCTCTATTATTGTCACAAGTAGGCTTACATTAACACTCAAATGAAATTACTGTGAAAATCCCCTCGTTGCCACACTCCAGTGCCTGTTCGGGTACACTGAGGAAGAATTCACCTAACAAGCACGTCGTTCGGGAGTTGTGGAAGGAAACCGGAGCACCCGGTGGAGCCCCACACAGACACAGGGAGAACATGCAAACTCCGCACAGACAGTGACCCAAGCTGGAAATCAAACCCAGGACCCAGGCGCTGGGAAGCAACGGTGCTAACCACTGTGCTCCCGTGCCTTCTTCCCCGTCACAGACTTCAATAATTTCCCCACAATTAGCAGTAAACAGGAAAGTATTTGTCTCTCTCTCCATTTTTAAATAATGGAGCAACATTTCTAATTTTCCAAACAACAAAGGACCATTGGAAGGGTTGAGGCAGAGGCAGACGTACACTTTTGGGGGCCCCACACTCGCCATCTTTGGAGGGCCTGTAGCCATCTGGGATGGCCACTTCCCGATTACAAAATGGACACTTTGCAAAGATTGCAGGGAAAATGGACAATACTGAGAAAACAAGCAGGTTCAGGGTTTGTCTGTTTATTGGAGCCGCAGCTCCCAGACAAGACCAAAGCTGTAGGCCCATTACCATACTAATGGTCCATCTCCGGGAACAAAAGAGTAACATTTGAGTAACCGATACTAAGGCAGAAACCCCGGCGCCAGAGGAGACCAGAGCAAAGCAGGCCAACGGCCACCGAGGACACGCCCAGCCATCAGGGCACCCAACCCTTTATTGGATGAAATCGATAGGAACGATCGAGAAACAGCCCAATTGAGTGGGGCCAAATTCAAGGCCCACCCAAAAGAGCGCGAAGCCCTCTTGGGTATAAGAAGGAGCCCCCAAGAGAGCATCATTCTCTTGGACCCGGCTCTCACAGCGGAGAGACCTGTCCACCAGCTGCCCCAGAAGCAAGTAAGTCCAAGGTCAAAGCTCGCTATCAGACAGACGACCTTAGCTGTTCCCCTTCACCACTTCGACCTCAGCAGCCTCAGAACCGAACAACGGCCATTGTTCCTCTGACTGAGTGGGCGCCCGAAGCTAAGTATAGGCTTTAGCAGTAGTGATAGTTTAGTCTGTAGAGTTTTGTGCATGAGTATATTTAACTCTGTGTGTAAATAAATAAGCATTTGACTTTGAACTAACTAACTGATGTATCGAGTCTTTGATTGGTATTCGGTTTGAACCTTGTGGCGGTATCGAAAGATCCCTGGCGACTTTAGAGCAAACGTAATTAGAATTAAGGAAGGCGAATATATTGACCGCCATATTTAGAGCCAACGAAAGAAATAAACATTTAGCAACATTTATTGGCGACCTCTGGTTGGACTCAACCTAGAAGTGGCCTAGCCACTCCTCGAGAACCCAAATTTGAATTGGAATCCAATTGGAAACAGAAAAACCACAAGTGTAAGAACGATACTGATCAAGCCACTGAGATTCGGAAGTGTGTTAATGCATGCGTACGAACAGGGATACAAGGTAAACCTCAGAGATTTTGTTGCGTAAAACTGTCGGGAGTTTTGTAGGCCGGAAAATAGTGTAAGCCGTACCCGTGTTTACCACACCACTTTATCACCCTCTGTTCCAAATTCAGTAGAAAACCCAGAGTTAGAGAGAAAATGGCAATGAAGGCAATGGAACGCCTGATGAACCCCCAAGAATTCGAGGTCGCAGCGACCAGTAGAGTAGGACAGTGTCCCATATGGGAAGAAGAGATCAGAAAATATCTCAAAGGGAAAGGATGGCCCCTTTGGAGTGAATTCTGCGCCAATGACAAAACAGGTCCCGGGAGTATAGGACATACTTGGTGGGAGAACCTGTCAGAGATTCATAAGAAGAGCTTGGGGAAAGCTCGCAAGCCGATGGCAATTGTGTCCTGCTTGGCACAATTGCGAGGCACAGAGGACGTCATTAGAACGCTCCGTAGAGAGATTGAGGAGAGAGATAGAAATAGTGAGGGAGATGTGAGCGAATTTGGGAAGGAGAATAAGGAGTTAAGAGAACAGTTAGCAGTGAGGGGCAGAGAGGTGGATAATGCCAAGTGGGCACACCAGTCTTGTCTCGCCCATTTGAGTAGTATTCAGACCCAGTACGATAAGGCTTACCACGACACGCAACGCGCGGTCTTGGTAAGACAAAAAACCGAGCAACAGGTCGAACAATTGCAGAAACAGTGCAATGATTTAAAAGCAGCCCTACGAGCACTCCACACTTCCACGACGGAACAAAGGCAGAGCTCCGTAGATCATGCAAAGTATCAGAAGCAAATTGCAGAATTGCAATCCCTGCTTTCTGTCCAGAATGGGTTTCAAAATACGTTTGGACCCCAGTTAGACCAGGAAAACGGCGCTGATTGGCTGGAGTTAAATGAAACTGCCCACAGATACGTACATGGGACATGTACGCAAGAAAAATCCCAGAAAAGGAAAGCACCCCAACCCCCGACTGAACAGGCAGAACACACCCCCATGAACCCGGTAACCACACACCGCAGGGCCGCATCAGAAGGAAACGCAGATTTCCTATATACAACACCATTAACCGTGAACCAATTATGGGACGCATGTGGAAAAATTACATCGTCCCTTCCCACATCAGACCCCCACCAGCTTTTCGCTAGAGTTAAACAGCAGGCTGCCATGATCGGCCTGGACGAAAAGGAGCAAGTGAAGCTCACAGTTTTAAGCCTCGACCCTTCAGTCATGGCAGCCCTTCCCGACCCACAGAATGTAGGAGGAGGCACACTCCAATAAATGCACACAGCGATCCTGGATACAATCGGCTACAATAGAAGAGACTCCGTAGAAGGCCTAAATAAGTGTAGGCAAAAGAAAACTGAGCACCCCACAGCGTTTGCTGGATGCTTGTGGATACCACAGCAGTATTCGGAGGGTTAGCCCGCGCCCATTTGTCCGTGGATAATATGGCCAAATGGACTCGAATCCTAGTCTATCATTCGACAGAGGCAGGACAGAGAGCTTGCACAAATTACGGCCCCTCAGACGAGACCCACAATGAGAAATGGGTTTTGAAAAGATTGTCCCGCTCTTGGGAACAATCCATCCAAGGCAAAACGGCATTTTCAAAACCAGAGGAAGAGCAGGCAGACACGAATCCAGTTAAGACGCACCAGAACCCCGCATGAATAAATGAGGGCAGGAACAGCCCACCGCAACCCAAATCCCAGGAATGCTACAACTGTGGACAATTAAGTCACTATGCACGAGAGTGCAACGCTCCCCAAAAGCAGCAGAAAAACCAAGACAGGCACCCTAAATAAGAATAGGGCAAAGCAAATCCATAGCGCCAGCGCCCGTTCAGAGAACGCAGACATGAACGGCACTGACTGACGGTGTTCGGGCTCCCCAACTTGGGTCTGCGACACCCTTTGGGACAAGTCCGGAAGACCGGTCGTAGCAGGCAAAGTCCGGGGACACCCCGTAGAATTTCTTTGGGACACAGGAGGGTCCCGCACCTCACTCAATTCCTCCACGATGTTTCAGCGAGACACGTGGCCCACAACAGACACCACCACACTCAGCGGCTTTACAGGTCATTTACAACAAGGACACATCACAGCCCCTGTAGCGATACAAATAGGGAACATTACGACTAAACACCCCGTAGTTTTGGTCAATCTACCCCAGACAGCTGAACACATCCTAGGAATCAATTTTATGAGCTCCCACAACCTCTCATTTGATCCGGTTAATAAATATGTTTGGAAAATGGCAAAGGCAGCAGGAGCACCCACCACGCTCACAGTTGGAGACTATGAAAACAGAATTAGCTCAGTAGGAGTCTTCAGGTTCGACCCTCAAGTCATTAGTCAGGGCAAACAGGTTAGGGAAGTCCTGCAGCAACACAAAGCAGCATTTGCACAGCACAAGCACGACTGTGGCAAGATAGCTGGCTTGGTGAACATTACAGGTCCCGACCCCAGACCCCAAAAGCAGTACGGTTTTCCCCAAGAAGCAGAGGGAGAGATATCCAAAGTAATAGAGAGTCTGCTTGATCAAGGCATCCTCCGATCAGTAGCCTCCACAAATAATGCACCAATTTGGCCTGTCAGGAAAACCGATGGATCATGGCGACTGACCATTGATTACCGGGAACTGAACAAAGTAACCCCAGTAGCAGCCCCCACCGTAGCCACGAGTCCCGAGACCATGCTCAAACAGGGACTCCAATCAAAAAAAATTCGGTTTTGGACATTAGCAACGGCTTTTGGTCCATTCCATTGGATAAAGCGTGCCAATACAAATGCACCTTTACATTCCAGGGACAACAATATATGTGGACGTGCCTTCCACAAGGCTTCCACAACTCCCCCTCCATTTTCCACCGACAGCTGGCAAATGGACTAGCAAGATTTTCCCGGCCCGATTGTCTGGTCCAGTATGTAGATGACTTGCTACTACAGACAGACACAAAGGTGTCATGTTGGGTGTTCTGGTGTACAAACGATCCAACATGGCTGGAGATGGTGTAACTCAATTTTATTTACTACTTAACTATAACAGCACACTGCTAACTTGGGTATGTGCATTATCAGCTAATCTGTGGACCCTGTCCTATTACTATCTGGGTGAGGCACTCAGCACATGGTGAATGTCTGAGTGGCAGGCTCTGAGCTCGGTGCTCTGAGCTGGCTGCTGCTGGAATGCACGGGAACTGTAGTGTCCCCTGTTTTTATAGTGCGTGTGCTCTCTCTGGTGATTGGCTGCGATGTTGTGTGTGTGTTGGTTGGTCCTACTGCATGTCCATCAATGTGTGTTTGATTGCATCATGATATGCTGATCTAAATATCATGAAAAAAGGGAGAGCACATTTTGCTTCTTGTCGAACTCCTCGGACTCCGAAAACAGATCGGATGTAAAGTCAACCCCAAGAAGGCCCAGATTTTGCAAGAAAAAGTGATTTACTTGGGTACAGTAATCTTGCATGGTAAACACGAGATCGAGCAAAAGAGAATTGACTCGATCGTCAAATTGCCCCTTCCCTATAATGTCACAGCCCTCCGGTAATTTTTAGGACTGGTTGGCTACTGCCGAAACCATATTGACGGTTTTGCCACAAAAGCAGCGCCCCTACCCGACCTTCTCAAGAAACAGGCACCTTGGGAATGGCTTCCACAGCACACGGGTGCCGTGGATTCATTAAAGAGAGCCCTCAGCACAGCCCCCGCATTACAGGTCCCAGACCCACTTTCCCCAATACGCAATCGAAGTTGCAAGCACCGACTGAACCCTTTAGGACTGTACTCCTCCAGGAACGCCATGACCAATTACGCCCCGTGGCATACGCCTCACGCGTGTTAGATCCTGCCGAGCAAGGATTTTCTGCCTGCGAAAGGCACCTGCTCGCAGTTTTTTGGGCAGTACAGTACTTCGCCGACATTACAGGACTCAACCCCATCACCATTCTCACTGAACACACCCCAACACAGCTATTATTAGATGGTCGACTTAAAGCTGGCACAGTCAGCCAAATCCGCGCAGCCTGTTGGACCCTTCCTTTACAGGGACGGGACATTACAGTGAAAAGAACCAAGGCCCACACTTTCCTAGCTGACAATTTGCAATATGCAGGTCCCCCACATGAGTGTGAGATCATCACCACAAACCATAATTCAGGCCCATTTATACCTAAGTCAGCTCCCAGGAAAGCAGGTAATACCCAGAGACCCCAGCCCACAGACACGTGCGCACCCCTGAAAATGTATGTGGATGGCTCCTCCACAGTTTCGAATGGAAAGAGAATCACCAGTTGCGGCATTTATGTAGAGGACACGCAGGGACGCGCCCTAGATGAGATTTCACTAAAGTAGGCTCGCAGGCAGCAGATCTGGCAGCCATAGCTTACATTGTTGATCACCCTGACTTGTTTCCGACCCCAGCAGACATATATTCGGACAGTTTATATGTCTGTAACAGTTTAACGGAATTCCTACCCCTGTGGGAAACTAGAGGATTCGTTTCCGCAGACGGAAAACTCCTATCCTCAGCCCCATTACTCCGGCATATCCTAGAGACAGCTAAAGATAGGAAATATGGCATAATTAAGGTTCGCAGTCATCACTTCCCCCCCTGGTAACATTAAAGCAGACGCCCTGTTGAAGGCAGGTTCCAGACGTGGTTACTTTTGGACACCCCCCCCCCACCCCAATCCCGAGAGCGCCCCAGTACACGCGGTTCAGGTCCCACAGACCAACATTCAGGATCTAGCGAAAGCCCAAAAGGTCGATGAAAAACTCAGGGAAGTTTTAAAAGGATCCTTCCCAGCCCCATACGATAAGTTTAAGAACACAATAACCACACATGATGGTGTGATTTTGAAAGAAGGCATTTATGTAATTCCCAGCCAGAACAGGAACCAGATTATTTGTCAGTTCCATGACAATCATGGACACAAAGGCATTTAACCCACCCTAACCCACCTCAGACCTCTCTGCTGGTGGCCTGATTTAAAAGCCGATGTTACTCACTACATTGAAAATTGCTTGACCTGTGCCCAGAACAGTCCGGACAAATATGCAAGAAAGGCTCAGCTTAGTCATACCCGCCCCGTTAATGGCCCCTGGATGAATGTGCAGATAGATTATATAGGACCCCTACCCCCCTGCAGAAATGGTTTTAAGTATGTGTTGGTGGTCATCGACACCTTCATAAAATGGGTGGAAGCTATCCCATCCAGAACGAATACGGCCAAAACAACAGCTAAAATCCTAACACAGCACATCTTTACAAGATGGGGCCTCCCTCGCAGTATAGAGTCCAATCAAGGCTCCCATTTTACAGGACGAGTAATGAAGAACGTCCTCACAATTTTCAGAATTAGGCAGAAGTTTCACATATCATACCACCCCCAGTCAAGCGGCATTGTAGAGAGAATGAACAGAACTCTAAAAGCCACTCTCAGGAAAATGGTGAAACAGAACAACAGCACCTGGGACTCAGTTCTCCCATTTGCACTGATGTTCATAAGAAACACGGTATCCACGTCCATAGGATACACCCCCACACCCTCATGACCGGACGCCGCATGAAAGGGACAGAGTTTTTATTAGGACTGGATTTGGCCATCCCCGCAGTCACCGCCCTCATGCATGAAAATGCTGTACAACAGCTTATGGAGAACATAAAGGCAGCCCAGCTCACAGCAGCTGTGAGACTTGGGACCAGGAGGAAACAAAGAAAGGCTTGCTTCGATAAAACGTTACACGCCACCGAGTTTGTCGTAGGGCAGCAAGTGATGCTTTCCCTGTACAACTTCAGTTCGTTCCTTTCCCCAAAATTTTCCGGACCGTACTCTATCTCTGACAAAGTCAGCCCCTCTGTATACAAGTCTGCGTGATTTCACATTAACCAGCTTAAAGCTTATGGCTCGCAGAACAACCATGCACACCACATCTCACTTGCAGCAGCAGATGAACACGCCCTGCCCACAATTGACGACCCTCCCCAACCAGTCCAGCCCGTCCTCAGACACATCTTCAACTCCACCCCCAGAGGCATGACTCCGCCTCTCCCTTCCTTCAACCAGCAGCGACAGCGACAGTGATAGCTATAGCAATGACGACAGCCACAGCACACCACGTTATGATTACACCCCTGCACCAGGCCCCACTCCCAGCGAATCCGAGCATGATTCCAGTGACCCCTTCGAAATTACGTACATCAAGGCCCTGACCCAGACCACCGCCTGATGAATACGGATTAAAACCTAGTAGCTCCAACCTCAACACACAATTCTGGCACTGAGACAATTTGTTCAGGCTCATCCGGAATGATGAGATGGATCCCAATTCGTCCCAAGCAGCTTTAGCCAAACTACTCCAGTCAAGTGTATGGCAGCCGGGAGAAGATGATGACATAGAGTCTGACTCCCACCAAACGAATCCCTTTGCGACCCTGTTCGCTCCTGAGCAATGAGGTGTCCACATGATGGTAGAGGATCACAAGGAGGACCTGTAGCCATCTGGGGTGGCCACTTCCCGATTACAAAATGGACACTTTGCAAAGATTGCAGGGAAAATGGACAATACTGAGAAAACAAGCAGGTTCAGGGTTTGTCTGCAGCTCCCAGACAAGACCAAAACTGTAGGCCCATTAGCATACGAATGGCCCATCTCCGGAAACAAAAGAGTAACATTTGAGTAACCGATACTAAGGCAGAAACCCCGGCGCCAGAGGAGACCAGAACAAAGCAGGCCAAGGGCCACCTAGGACATGCCCAGCCATCAGAGCACCCACCCCTTTATTGGATGAAATCGATAGGAACGATCGAGAAATGATCGAGAAATGATCGAGAGACCAGTATTTGATCAGTATTCGGTTTGAACCTTGTGGCGGTATCGAAAGATACCTGGCGACTCTAGAGCAAACATAATTAGGATTAAGGGAGGCGACCATATTGACCGCCATCTTCAGAGCCAACGAAAGAAATAAACATTTAGCAACAGACCCCACATCATGCCCCAACCCCTGGTGGTGTGGCGGCCCTCCATCATGACCGAGCCCCGCCCCCAATAATATCGAGCTGCTGGGCCCTGATACACCGAGACATGATGGCAGTCCGCCGGAAATTCCGGAGAGAATCAGGAAACGGGAAATCGCGCTTCCCAATTTTCTCCGCCCCTGTGATGTCACGAGGTTCACACCCACAAAAGGGCGGGATCTGCATGAAAGTATTCATTAATTTGTAAAGTTTTCAATGCCTGATACATTTTGGAAGCAAGTCAAGTAAGCTTCTATTTTGTTGGATAGTAAAACCAACAAGGTCCAATCTTGTACAGTCCATATCAGGACAGGTTGGAGGTTGGGATATCAATCGGAATGTGTGCAACCAACCACCTTGGTAATTTCACCAGCTAATTATTCTTAAAGATGACCCACTTTGGCTTTGTGGCAAAAGTCACCGCTAAAGGCTATCAAACTCACCTTCATCCATCTGAAAATTCTACCATAAACTAGAAATCATTTCTGAATGTTAATACTTGTTATTTTAGAAAAAATACGTTTCTCTGTTTGGATTGCATTGAACATAAGAACATAAGAACTAGGAGCAGGAGTCGGCCATCTGGCCCCTCGAGCCTGCTCCGTCATTCAATGAGATCATGGCTGATCTTTTGTGGACTCAGCTCCACTTTCCGGCCCGAACACCATAACCCTTTATTCCTTTATTCTTCAAAACACTATCGACCATTATCTTAAAAACATTTAATGAAGGAGCCTCAACTGCTTCACTGGGCAAGGAATACCACAGATTCACAACCCTTTGGGTGAAGAAGTTCCTCCTAAACTCAGTCCTAAATCTACTTCCCCTTATTTTGAGGCTATGCCCCCTAGTTCTGCTTTCACCCGCCAGTGGAAACAACCTGCCCGCATCTATCCTATCTATTGTATTGTCTTTCAACACCTACAGCATCCTGTGTGTATATGAATGCAGGAGAGTTTCATTGTAATGTTCTACATTGAAGTTATCATGAAGACAGAAGCACCCCAGTGTGTTTGAGGTACATATGGTACAAAGAACAAAGAAAAAAACAGCACAGGAACAGGCCCCTAGGCCCTCCAAGCCTGCGCTGTCTTGCTGCCATCTAGCCTAACATCTTCTACACTTCCAAGGTCCGTATCCCTCTATTCCCATCCTATTCTTGTATTTGTCAAGACACCCCTTAAACATCACTATCATACCTGTTTCCACCACTTCTTCTGGCAATTAGTTGCAGGCACCCACTACCCTCTGTGCAAAAGACTTCCCTTGTACATGTCCTCTAAACTTTGCCCCTCGCATCGTAAACCCATGTCCCCTAGTAATTGACTCTTCTACCGTGGGAAAAAGCACGCTGTCTATGCCCCTCAGTGTTTAAATAAGTGAGAAAGAGGCTGTGGATTTCACTTCCCCAGAGTGCAGTCGATGCCGGCACACTGAGTAACTTTAAGGAGGAGATAGACAGATTTTTAATTAGTGATGGGTTGAAGGATTATGGAGAATGGGCAGGAAAGCGGAGTTGAGGCCATGATTGTATTGAATGGCAGAGCAAGCTCAAGGAACTGAATTGCCTCACATGCTCCGAGTTCTTATATATCCATTAAATGTGACACCTATTGTGGATTTCTGGTGATGTTGGCCAAGCATCATTTATTATCCATTCCTAGTTATCTTGAGGGCATTAGGAGTCAGCCACATAAATGCGTGATTGGAATAACATGTTAACTAGATGGTAGGTTCCCTTCTCTAAAGGACATTCATCAATCAGTTGGGATTTTGCAGTAATGCGGCAGATTTCATGGTTGTTTTCTTGTTAAAAAATGAATTATCAGATTTATTGAATTCAATTTCACAATTTACACCGGTGGCATTTGAACTCACAATCTTTGGGTTGCCAGCCAGGTTCCATAGCCAACAGACTACTGTACAGTTTTGTTCATTTTTGTGCGTACTCCTAAAGTTCCTACTGGAGTGATCTAGATCAACATCTGTTAACACACAAATACCACTTCCACGTTTCTTTTGGCTTGTTCTGGCTTATTAAACAGCAATTAATGATGAGCATGCAGATTATCTTATGCTTGCCTTCCAGCACATATCATGGTAATGATGTTTGCTATAAAGGTGACATTAAGACATTGAAACCAATTGGCAGTGATCCAGCAGAAAGCAAAGCTGAAGACATCGAAAGGAGAAACTCAGCATTTCATCCATGAGTACAGCATTGCTGGAAGTGGTGAATGAGCAGAAGTAGGACAAGTTTCAGAGGGGCCAGGGAAGTTGAGCTCTAAGCAGGCCAACGAGGATCTAATTCGAATGCAGAAAACAGATGCACTGAAAGCGACAAAGTTGCCTTAACCTTACTGAGAGATATTGTATAAGGAGGCTCAACAAGTCCTCTGGTGTGATGCAACCTTCTGAAACCCGACTTACAACAATGAAGCAACATCAACCCTGATAAAATGGTAGGAAAGGCACTTTTTGCTACAGGTTTCTTCTACATAGTGCAAAGGCCAGTTAGCTTGTGAGGATTTTGACAAGCCCACAAGTACAGTAAATAGGGATGGCAACAGATCATTTTCAATAGTATAACGTTCCAAAGATGCAGGGCATTATTACACTGCTATTTAAATACTTGCGCAACACCCCATGACATAATTATCTTGAGAAAAACTTCCCATTTAACCAGCTTCCTAATGATCTGCGATCGCCAGCGAGATTTAAACACATGGGCTGGGATTCCCCGTTGCGAGTCTGCCCTGCTATCGCTGCTAGCGAGGAGAGAGGGGGTGAGATTCTCTACTCGTGTGGCTTGTTGATGGAATTTCCCATTCAAGCCACCCCATGCCGCCAGAGAACCCACGGGCGAGATGTGCTGCGGCGGGACCTGAGAACCCCACCACCAGCGAAAGGCCGGAGAATTCCCGTCATGATTTCCAGACCCATATCCTAATGGAATTATGCATTTGCTAATTATTTCAGGACAATGTTTAGCTTATTGGAATCGAGGGTGCTGACTCTCAAATTGTGCTTCACTAGAGTCTCCCGACAAGCAGCCCATAATGAAGCATAATAGGACCATCATCAACTCGATGTTTTGTGCACTAACCTAACGGTTCCAATTTCTGATTTGCATCATGGGTTCCATACAGTTGCCAAAATATATTTTATCAGGTAATTGCATCAAAGAATTTGGGTCAAAGTATGTAAATGGAGTTGAGTTACAGATCTAATTTTATGACAGGATGGGCTCAAGGCCCTACTGCTGTTTCTACATCCCTTTCATTGCAAGCTGCACAACATAGCTGAGGAAATAGGCACATGCTTGTCAGTGACATGGAAGAGAAAACAAGGGACAAAATCTTATTAGAATTTGGCAAAGTGTCAGGCTCAGACAGAAAACTGGAGTGTAGCTCTCCAGTTGCACACACTGGTTTTCTCGTGGAATCTTGAGCCTCAGGCAAAAAAAATGAGTGGGCATGGTTTACACCATCACTTTGGTGGGGCGGGGCCTCAGAGCAGACAACCGGTCCCAAAGGGAATGGGGCGCCATCTTTAGAGTTAGCACCTCGATCAGCGTTGCTGCCTCACAGCCCCAACCCCCATGATGGAGGTATCGAGGGCTCCAATTATCTCTGGCATTCCGCTTCCCCCACTGCGACATTATCTTAACTGCAAGGGTTAATGTAATATCTAAATCAACCACTAGAGGGAGCTAGATGCACAACTATAAAAGACATTGATGCTAAGCCTTCAGGGTGAGAGACTGAAGAGAACACTAGAGAACACACTGAAGGAAAGATAGTGTGAGTGAGAGCAGATCATAGTTAATGTATTAGTGTAGAGAATAGTAGTCGATGAGTGTAGATTATATATTTATTATCAATTATGTAGGAATAAGTGTCGAATCCAATTAATTAGTGTTAATAAATGTATTGCTTTGTTCAATTTAAGGGCGGCATGTGGCGCAGTGGATAGCACTGGGACTACGGCGCTGAGGACCTGGGTTTGAATCCCGGCCCTGGGTCACTGTCCATGTGGAGTTTGCACATTCTCCCCATGTCTGCGTGGGTTTCACCCTCACAACCCAAAGATGTGCAGGTTAGGTGGATTGGCCATGCTAAATTGCCCCTTAATTTGAAAGAAAAATAATTGGGTACTCTAAATTTTTTAAAAAAGCTTTGTTCAATTTAAAGCTATTTGTGGTCAACCATCCTAAAATTAGCAACACAAAGAACACCATACCCACCTCCTCCCAGCCCACCCACATCCACTGCCGGCATTGAACCCGCCCACCAAAACCATAAAATTATAGCCAGTACTCTCCCTGCACTACGCATCAATGCACCCCCCCCTCCAAAGGGGCTCACACTAGGGCCTTGCTGGCACTACCTCCTGGCACAGGTTGGCATTGCCAGGCTGGCACTGACATGGCATCATGTCACGTCGGTGAGGTATAAATAATTTGTGAGGGGGGAAATCGCTGATAATTTTCAAATCAATGCAAAACTATTAAATTGAGGTTCATGTCCTTTGTGGATGTGAATTTCATGATGTCACCGGTGAAGGGCAGGGAAAAATCAGGAAAGTGATCTCACCGGAGAGAATCACGCTTCCCGATTCTCTCCGAATTTTCCACCCGCGTCGCCGTCATCTCGAATGGCGAGTGCGGGCTCAAAATTGCCCCAAGATTTAGTGCAGGAGGAGAACGAAGCAACGGAGCTCATGGAAAAAGAGCAGCAAATGACAGCAGAAAACTGCACGTGTTCAACGGTTTACAAATGGGAAGATCACTCTGGAGTCCTGCCTTAGGTTTAATCAGCTGGATTATTTTTAAAGCCATTTCTTATTACTGCCAATGGTGAAAAATTTTAACTTCTGGAGACAAACTGGACGGTAAACAGCAAAGCAATGTGTCGCGGAATAAAGTGAAGATGGAGTGTTTGTTAAACAATATGTGCCACAACAGTTTTCCTTGTAGTATGCATGTTGATAGAGTGTGACCATTATATTTTAGCACACCTACATGATGTACCACTGGAAAGACTGGATACAATGCCTTTCCGACAGGTGTACTGCTCGTGATTCTTTAGCTCATCAAATCCAAGAGACCCTGTCTTTGTGTTAGAAACAGCCTGTTCTTTAGCTGGAATAGTTTCCTTGCATTGGGGGCTACTTCTGTTATTTGTCCAGAAGCGGGGACCAGAAATGGCTGCCAGTCACCCACCTATTCCTGTGCTTCTGGTCACAAGCTCGGTGATCAGAGCGAATGTGGATCTTGGACTTTATACAGGTGTCCTTGCTGGTCAAGCAGAATCTTGTTCTGCGTGAGTTCTCATTAACCCTCTCTCCACAGTTCTTTGGAACATACAACCTTGTAAATGTATGGGCCTCACGTTTTTACCATTGTGTTCATTGTTTACGTGCTCAGTGTTAGCTGAGTGTAAAGGATGTTTCCAGAAGAATGTTTGAGAGTGAACATTTATATTCCAGTGTGTAAGTGAATAGTCACTGTGAGCCTTCAGTATTTTTCAAGTTCCCCTTTTCAAACTGCTCCACTCGTTCCCAATAATCGTCCTCATTTTCCTTGACTTTGCATTTGTGGCAGGTAACTTAATCAGTTAGCACGAAAATTACCCAGAAATTCAAGAAAATATATCTGCTTCTTGGAACAGACATTGATTGCCACCAAAGGTTTCCTGGATGTATGGTAGTCATCATTGAAGGCTGCTTACCTTCAGTCAAGTTCAATCTCACTTCCCAATTTTCAGTTTGAAATGTGATACTTGTGTAAAAATAGCCCTCCAGCTTTTCCAGTTAATGATCAAACATTGATTTCAGCCGGGAGAGACAGAGTGTCAGATTCAGTAAGCAAAAGGTTTCCTGAGGCCGATTCTTTCACAAAACTGCGGTCCCTCGTTGGCGGCGTTATCGAAGTTTGTGCCCTACGCCGGTGGGTCTGTCAAAATCATCATTTTGTGCTCTCCACGATACTCCGCCCCTCTCGGGCGCAAGTTTCACGGGCGTGAATTGGTGCAAGTATTTACAAGTGGGGCCTAGGTATGATGGCTGTTGAGGGAGAGCGAGAGACTAAAAAAAACTCTGAAGAAAAATTATCAAAAATTGTGCGGCTTGCTGGGAGGTGACTGCCAGGGCTTGGGGGAGTAGCGGGAAATGATTTGGTGTCAAATCCGTAGACCTGGAGTGTCCCCTTGGGATCGGGATGGCCTGGCTTAGCCTGCCATCACTGCCGTACATGAGTTTATACACACCCCTTTGGTGCTACTTACAGGCACCTGGCTGCTCACGTTGCTGACCGCTCACTGTGTCCTGTAAATGTTCAGAAAGCCTCTGGTGATGTGAGAGCACACCTTGGCCACCTCTTGAAACCTTTGTACCCCAACGGTATCAGCAAGGGGCTGGATGTCGCCAAGCTCAATCAAGGGCGCACAAAAGATCAGCCTTGATATCATTGAATGGTGGAGCAGGCTCGAGGGGCCAGATGGCCTACTCCTGCTCCTAGTTCTTATGTTCTTATATTTCCTGGTGCTTGCTTTGAGCTTGCTGAGGGAGTCTTTGCTTCAGAATGGTTGTGTTTGCTGATGGTATGAATTTGTAGGAAACCCATTAAGATCAATCTCTGTGGAGAATCTTTTGGTTGACCGTACTGATAGCTCCCAATTTGTTTGATAATGCTCCTGTGAATGTCTTGGTACTTTGTTGTAAACAAATGATGTGCATTGTCCACATGTGAGACAAACTACGTGATGCGCAGTGGCCTAAACAGTTGCTGCAACAAGGTGAGAGAAGGTGAGAGAGGAGAACTCACATTTATATATGGTTTTGATATCCTCAGCATTGTCAAATAATTATTTTTGAAGTGTAACCACAGTTGTAATATGGGCAAGTATGGCAGCCTATTATGCACTGCACAGTCCCACAAACAGTTCTGAGTTAGATGGCTAATTCATTTGTTTAAGAAGTGACATTACTTGACGGATAAACTTTCATAGGACACCAGAAAAACACCTATGCTTTCTCTCATTACACTTCAATGGCATGGGCTGTAAAGCGCTTTGGAACATCCTGAAGTTGTGAAAAATGCTATGTAAATGTAAGTTTCTTAGTACCATGGAATTTCTATTTAAATCCACCTTGAGCAGCCAGACTAGTCGTGGATAAAACATCGCAGCTGAAAGATAGCGCCTGCAACAGTGCACTAGCACTCACCTCCTGGCCCCCCAAAGTCTGTCCACCATCTACAAGGCACAAGTCAGGAGTGAAATGGAATACTCTCCACATGCCTGGATGAGTGCAGCTCCAACAACACTCATGAAACTCAACACCATCCAAGACAAAGCAGTCCGCTTGATTGCTCCCCCTTTCACAAACATTCAAACCCTCCACCAGTGCCGAAGATTGGCAGCCATGTGTATCATCTACAAGATGCACTGCAGTAACTCATCACGTTTCCTTAGACAACAGGTTCCAAACCCATTACCACTACTATCTAGAAGGACAAGAGCAGCAGATAGCTGGGAGCCCCACTACCTGGAAATTCCCAAGTCACTCATCATCCTGACTTGGAAATATATCGCCGTTCCTTCGCTGTTGCTCGGGCAACATCCTAGAACTCCTTCCCTAACAGTACAGTGGGTGTACCTACACCTCAAGGATTGCAGCGGTTCAAGAACGCAACTCACCCACCACCTTCTGAAGGGCAACTAGGGATGGGCAATAAATGCTGGCCACATTCCGTAAATGAATTTTTAAAATATTATCCATTACATCTTTGTCAATCTCCATCTGTTGCTGGCCCTCTATCCAGACCCACTGCTCCGGCAACTCCCCACCCGCCCCCAAATGCACAAAGCTCATCCTATTTCCAGATCTCTCTTGCTTTGACAAAGAGTCATCCAGACTTGAAACATGAGCTCCCTTCTCTATCCACAGACCTGCTGAGCTTGTCCAGCATTTTCTGTTTTTGTTTCAGATTCCATTATCCACAGTAATCTGCTTTTGTCTAACCATGTTAACTTTGCTCACTAATTAAACTTATTTTAGCTTAACAAAGTAAATTAACATCCCCGTTAAAGTCCAGGATAAACTACTTTCACGTGAATTTGTCAAGCAGCATACAATATCACTATAATTTGAAGCTTTGCATGTCAGTTGATGCTGAACTCAATAAATGCGATTGTGGTCTTTCCATGGAGCTAATAACCAAGAGATTTACTTTTAACCTACGTCAGCAATTTTCCATTTGTGTGCAAGCAGATAATGGTTTGAATGGCTGTCAACAATACTGTCCTAAAACATTGTGGAAATCCTCTGTTAGAAAAGTGCTTCATCACAAGTTTGACATTTATGTCATGGGTTTTGAACTAATATAAATTGTTAACAGGAGATATGCTTTTGTTGAGGAGGTTTAGGGATCTAAGCAACAAACCATCTACAGTAATTAAAGTGCAGTGTGTTATCTTGTGACCCCTAAAGGAACAGTGAGTTATATGGATATAAATTATATTGTATTTTGATGAATTACCTGTCATTGGTTAAGCACACTTCAACATAGATATATCAAGGACACAGAAACCTGAAGAATAATGGTGTAGCACATTCACTGGAGTATTCAAGAAAGAGATTGAGGTAGTTGGGACAACCAACGGGGAAGTGAAATTTTGGTCACAGCAATATACAGAAAAGTGAATTCTGCCTCAGTTCTAACCAACAAGACATTTATGTTGTTTCATGATCAAAAAGAATATATTCGGAATTATCAGGCCTTGGGCAGATTTTGTTCATGATCCACCTTCATGATTAACAATGCTTGGCTTTCTGGATATAGAGGAATCTGTTTTCTATTAGCACCACCCAACTAATGAAATTTAGCTCCAATGTGTGAAGTTGACTAAAATTACTACTTCTCCAAATTCTCTTAAAAGCTCTGCTGCCTAATTTCAGTATTTTTCACTGAGTATCAGAAGAGAAAAACCATACCATCAAGGGAAGCCATGGCACACCATCTCCAAGAAGAGAAAGTCAAACAATCACCCCTTGACATTCAATGGCATTAACATCACTGAATCCTCCACTGTAAACATTCTGGGGGTTACCATTGACCAGAAACTGAACTGGACTAGCCATGTAAATACTGTGGCTACAAGAGCAGGTCAGAGACTAGGAATCCTGCAGCAAGTAACTCACTTCTCGACTCCCCAAACCTGTTCACCACCTACACAGCACAAGTCAGGAGTGTGATGGAATACTCCCCACTTGTCTGGATGTGTGCAGCTCCAACAACATTCAAGAAGCTTGACACCATTCAGGACAAAGCAGCCATCTTGATTGGAACCCCTTCCACAAGCATTCACTCCCTCCACCACCAACGCACAGTCGCAGCCATGTGTGCCATCTACAAGATGCACTGAAGGAACTCACCAAGGCTCCTTTGGCAACACCTTACAAATCCATGACCACCACAATCTAGAAGAACAAGGGCAGCAGATACATGGGCACACCGCCACCTGGAGGTTCCCCTCCAAGTCACTGATTATCCTGACTTGGAAATATATCGCTGTGGGTCAAAATTCTAGAGCTCCCCCCCACAACAGCACTTTGGGTGTATCTACACCGCATGGACCACAGCGGTTCAAGAAGGCAGCTCACCATCACCTTCTCAAGGGGGGCATGGGCAAGAAATGCTGGCCTAGCCAGCAAAGCCCTCTTCCTTTAAAAATCTTTTTTTTAAAACACTGATGGGATCAATAGGCCCACAGCAGAGAGGTGGAGATTGGGGGGTGGAGAGAGTGACAGCTGGTGAGGCCACAGGAGGCACTATCTATGTAACATGGTGTACAGCCAGAGGATCAAAGATCTCTCAGAATAGTGCTTTCATTGATTAAAATCATCATGTCAGGTGGCTGCAGACTATGTAGCCTCCTAGACATGTTACTTATTGGACCTCTTGTCATGCATTACTAATAGTTGTGAAAGCGACCACCATCCTCAATTATTTAGCCTCTGGTACTTTCCAGGCTGCTACCAGAGGCACATCGAGAGTTTCACACTCTGCTGTAAAAATTGCAAAAGAAAATGTGTTTGCCGAGGTTGGGAATTTCATAAAACTTCTCCTGTCATGACTGTAGCTAGATTGAGCGAGCACTCGATTCACCTCTCAGGCTGGATCCCCACAGTGAAGGCACATGTGTGACAATCCACACATCACCAGAGCAACCAGAAGTCTTTACCAATGGCAATATTATTCCATCAAGGTGCAGGTCATTACTACAAGAAGAGATTCCTTTCGGTGCGCAACAGATTTCCTGAAAGCTGTCATGATGCGTTCATACTGTGCCAGTCTAACATTCCTCGCATTCTTGGTCTAGGAATATGACTTAATGGCGAGCACAAATGTGTCCAGGGATAGCCCTTTCAAACATAGCCCATCATGCTTGTGATGAACCCCATTAACAAATTGCAGAAGAGCCAGAAAAAAATCACAAGTGTCACATGACAACTTGGTGTGTCATGGGACGAGCTATCCAATGTCGAAATGCACTTCAAATGTTTGTGATGAGATAGGTCTGAAAACAATCTCAGTAGTCACCTGTAAGAGGTACCCAGTTTAATGATGATGTGCTATATCCTTCTCAGGTTATGAAGCAGAGGGGGAGTACCTCTAAAAGGGAATGAAGCCTCTCATCAGCATCTTAATTGAGTGCCACATTGAAGAGCAGGAGGAATATAAAGATGGGTCACCCATTGCCAGACAATCTGTATAACCTGCTGCCTGAGATTCGAAGGGTTCCTCCAAGTTGAAGGTTCAATTAATTTTACCAGTGGAACAAAGACCACATGAAAGCTACCACCAACACTAAATGCACACCTCTGCCATCAACCCCCCCTCCCAACTTTGTACGAAACTAGCCTTCAACCACATATTCAGCCATTGTATGTCCACCAAGTGAGTCCCATCATGCATCAATATTGATCTTGAAACAAATTAAAGAATGAGTTTCCACTTAGGCTAAAATAATGGACAAGACATGGAAGCAGTGCTGGCCAATAAATTTATGCAATGTTGTAAAAATGGAAACTTACCAAGATTGCATTTTGTCAAACATTTATGTACATGCACTTGGTGCATTGGAAATACTTTAATTTACATTTCCTATGGTTCCTAGTGGGTGCATCCCCACATGCCTTCAACATACATGACGGCAGGCTGCACAGACCCTTGTTTTGACAACTGCAATGCTTTAGCCTGCACCCACATGATTTGGTATTCCCTGAGGCATCTGTGAAAGACTTCTGCATCTACACCTTTTCAGGGGAAAATTTGACTGTTGAGTGATGAGGCAGCTGTGGGGTACGAGTTGAGATGGGGTCAATTGTTGGAAAGTGGTTGCGCAGTGGCACAGTGGGAAGTAGGAATGCTGGCACAGTGGTTAGCACAGCTGCCTCACAGCACCAGGGGCCTGGGTTCAATTCCGTCCTTGGGAGACTGTGTGTGTGTGGAGTTTGCACTTTCTCCCCGTGTCTTCGTGGATTTCTTCTGGGTACTCCCAAAGTCCAACGATGTGCAGGATAGGTGAAATGGCCATGCTAAAATTGCCCCTAAGTGGCCAAAGATGTGCAGGTTCTGTGGGATTATGGGAATAGGGTGGGAGAGTAGGCCGAGGTAGGGTGCTCTTTCAGAGGGTTGGTACAGAATTGATGGGCTGAATGTCCTCCTTCTGCACTGTAGGAATTATGTGGCTCTATTTTGAGTGAAGCTCTCACTTCCAGGTTTTCTTTCACAATCATCGCTCTCATGGGCCACAGCTCCTCACTCCTGCCACTCTGCTACAGATCAACCTAGTGGAGATTAGTGACCTGTTATAAGGCCATGGATACATTCCTTATCATCCTGTTGAAGCTGACAGACATGATCCAAGTCTGGCTGCTGCATTTAATCTCTTCACATTCATCATAAACACCTCCTGTTTCTTCCAAATTCAATTTCTACATTGTCCATTTTAATAGTGGAGTTGAGATTGCGTCATCACATCTGCTGTACAGCTTGGCGACGCAAAACCTGCAAGTCAAAAATTATTACGCCCCAAGTTGAAAGGGGCTGTTTAGCACAGGGCTAAATCGCTGGCTTTGAAAGCAGACCAAGGCAGGCCAGCAGCACGGTTCAATTCCCGTACCGGCCTCCCAGAACAGGCGCCGGAATGTGGCAACTAGGGGCTTTTCACAGTAATTTCATTTGAAGCCTACTTGTGACAATAAGCGATTTTCATTTTTTCAGTTTTCAAATCATAGAATCGGACACATTGGGTTTCCCCCACATAATTCCAACCCAGTGAAGGAACGTAACTTAATTTGAATATCAGCCCATTTGGTTCAATTGTTACTCTTCCCAGAGCATGAATCACCAAATCCTATTGCACACTTCAACACAACCAGCGCAATACTGTCCAGTCACAAACACAAGCACAGGCACATGTACAATGAAAGGAATACGTCATGAGGGAGAGAGGGAAGCGTGAGGTGAAGTGCAATGGATAGTAGGGCACTGTTTAGTGAGGGACCAGCAGGTAGAATGGAGGGCTTTAAAATTAAGTTATCCATGTATGATGTTACCAGAGTACGAAGTCTTACAACACCAGGTTAAAGTAAGAGGAAGAAGGAGGCCTATGTGAAGATGAAGTGTGAAGTTTCGGTTGGGGCGATGGATACTCACAACGTAGCGAGGAAGGATCTAAAGAGAGAGCTAAGACGAGCAAGGAGGGGACATGAGAAGTATTTGGCAGGAAGGATCAAGGAAAACCCAAAAGCTTTCTATAGGTATGTCAGGAATAAGCGAATGACCAGGGAAAGAGTAGGACCAGTCAAGGACAGGGATGGGAAATTGTGTGTGGAGTCTGAAGAGATAGGCGAGATACTAAATGAATATTTTTCGTCAGTATTCACTCAGGAAAAAGATAATGTTGTGGAGGAGAATGCTGAGCCCCAGGCTAATAGAATAGATGGTATTGAGGTACGTAGGGAAGAGGTGTTGGCAATTCTGGACAGGCTGAAAATAGATAAGTCCCCGGGACCTGATGGGATTTATCCTAGGATTCTCTGGGAGGCCAGGGAAGAGATTGCTGGACCTTTGGCTTTGATTTTTATGTCATCATTGGCTACAGGAATAGTGCCAGAGGACTGGAGGACAGCAAATGTGGTCCCTTTGTTCAAAAAGGGGAGCAGAGACAACCCCGGCAACTATAGACCGGTGAGCCTCACGTCTGTAGTGGGTAAAGTCTTGGAGGGGATTATAAGAGACAAGATTTATAATCATCTAGATAAGAATAATATGATCAGGGATAGTCAGCATGGCTTTGTGAAGGGTAGGTCATGCCTCACAAACCTTATTGAGTTCTTTGAGAAGGTGACTGAACAGGTAGACGAGGGTAGAGCAGTTGATGTGGTGTATATGGATTTCAGCAAAGCGTTTGATAAGGTTCCCCACGGTAGGCTATTGCAAAAAATACAGAGGCTGGGGATTGAGGGTGATTTAGAGAAGTGGATCAGAAATTGGCTAGCTGAAAGAAGACAGAGGGTGGTGGTTGATGGGAAATGTTCAGAATGGAGTACAGTCACAAGTGGAGTACCACAAGGATCTGTTCTGGGGCCGTTGCTGTTTGTCATTTTTATCAATGACCTAGAGGAAGGCGCAGAAGGGTGGGTGAGTAAATTTGCAGACGATACTAAAGTCGGTGGTGTTGTCGATAGTGTGGAAGGATGTAGCAGGTTACAGAGGGATATAGATAAGCTGCAGAGCTGGGCTGAGAGGTGGCAAATGGAGTTTAATGTAGAGAAGTGTGAGGTGATTCACTTTGGAAGGAATAACAGGAATGCGGAATATTTGGCTAATGGTAAAGTTCTTGAAAGTGTGGATGAGCAGAGGGATCTAGGTGTCCATGTACATAGATCCCTGAAAGTTGCCACCCAGGTTGATAGGGTTGTGAAGAAGGCCTATGGAGTGTTGGCCTTTATTGGTAGAGGGATTGAGTTCCGGAGTCGGGAGGTCATGTTGCAGCTGTACAGAACTCTGGTATGGCCGCATTTGGAGTATTGCGTACAGTTCTGGTCACCGCATTATAGGAAGGACGTGGAGGCTTTGGAGCGGGTGCAGAGGAGATTTACCAGGATGTTGCCTGGTATGGAGGGAAAATCTTATGAGGAAAGGCTGATGGACTTGAGGTTGTTTTCGTTGGAGAGAAGAAGGTTAAGAGGAGACTTAATAGAGGCATACAAAATGATCAGGGGGTTGGATAGGGTGGACAGTGAGAGCCTTCTCCCGCGGATGGATATGGCTGGCACGAGGGGACATAACTTTAAACTGAGGGGTAATAGATATAGGACAGAGGTCAGAGGTAGGTTCTTTACGCAAAGAGTAGTGAGGCCGTGGAATGCCCTACCTGCTACAGTAGTGAACTCGCCAACATTGAGGGCATTTAAAAGTTTATTGGATAAACATATGGATGATAATGGCATAGTGTAGGTTAGATGGCTTTTGTTTCGGTGCAACATCGTGGGCCGAAGGGCCTGTACTGCGCTGTATTGTTCTATGTTCTATGTTCTAAAGTCCAAGAGGTTTGTTTCGATGTCACGAGATTTCGGAGCGCTGCTCCTTCCTCAGGTGAATGAAGAGGTATGTTCCAGAAACATATATATAGACAGATTCAAAGATGCCAGACAATGCTTGGAATGCGAGCATTAGCAGGTGATTAAATCTTTACAGATCCAGAGATAGGGTAACCCCAGGTTAAAGAGGTGTGAATTGTGTGAAGCCAGGACAGTTGGTAGGATTTCGCAGGCCAGGTGGTGGGGGATGAATGTAATGCGACATGAATCCCAGGTCCCGGTTGAGGCCACACTCATGTGTGCGGAACTTGGCTATAAGTTTCTGCTCGGCGATTCTGCGTTGTCGCGCGTCCTGAAGGCCGCCTTGGAGAACGCTTAGCCAGAGATCAGGGGCGTCATTCTCCGACCCCCCAGCGGGTCGGAGAATGGCCGTTGGCCGCCGTGAATCCCGCCCCCGCCGGTTGCCGAAGTCTCTGAAGGGAGAAAAGTCGGCGGGGCGTTAATGGCGCTGCTGACGTCGGAGAATGGCACGGGTCTGCGCAAGGCAGCCGATTTTCAGCCTGCCGATATTCTCCCTTCCGGATGGGCCGAAGTCCCATCGACGTGGTGACCGTTCACGTCGACGTAAATCAAACCTCCTTTTCATCGGCATGACCCTGTGCTCCAGGTTCACGCCGACCAGCGTGGAGGTGAGTGACGGCCTGGGGGGTTGGCCGCTGGGCAGGCGATGGCATGGCCGCAGTCTGAATGTGTAAGGAGAGGTGTGTCTCGGGTTGTGTGTGTGTGTGTGCGGCGGGGGGGTGGGGGGGGGGGGGGTGGGGGGTGTTAGAGTGGGATGGGCTCCGAGGGACTGCCGGGAGGGGGGTCCGTGCCGGGGAGGGGGATGGGGGGTCCGTGCTGGGGAGGGGGATGGGGGGTCCGTGCCGGGGAGGGGGATGGGGGGGGTTCCGTGCCGGGGAGGGGGATGGGTGGTCCGGGCCGGGGAGGGGGATGGGGGGTCCGGGCCGGGGAGGGGGATGGGGGGTCCGTGCCGGGGAGGGGGATGGGGGGGGTCCGTGCCGGGGAGGGGGATGGGGGGGGTCCATGCCGGGGAGGGGGATGGGGGGTCCGTGCCGGGGAGGGGGATGGCAGGTCCGTGCCGGGGAGGGGGTTGGGGGGGTCAGTGCCGGGGAGGAGGATGGGGGAGGGGTCCGTGCCGGGGAGGAGGTTGGGGTCCGTTGCGGGGAGGGGGATGGAGGGTCCGTGCCGGGGAAGGGGATGGGGGGGGGTCCGTGCCGGGGAGGGGGGGTGCGAGGGCAAGTGAGTTCGTCCACCTGGCCAGGTGCCAGCCTCCAACAGTTGGACCCATGCGGTCCATGCCACCTGGCTGGGGGGAATGAGGGGATGTGGGCAATGATGACATGTCGTTGTTCCCCTCCCCCCCCCCCCCACAACCAGGCCGTCATGTTTTCCGATCGTCCAGCGATGTTGGCCGCCGTGGCGGCAGCCGCTAATGTCCATGTTGCCCTGGATGAGGAGGAGTGTGCCAGAGAGGCGGCGCAGGCTGCCGCAGAGGGGCAGGCGGCAGCCGCCCAGGCTGGAGGGACACTTGACCGACAGGACGAGGAGGGGGAGGAGGACGTCGCGGCCCCACGGCAACGGAGGCACTCGAGGGTGCCTCGTGTATACCGGCCCCGGCAGTCATACCAGGACCTCACGGACCGGGAATGCAGGAGGAGACTCCGGATGAGGCGGGAAACTGTGGCACACATCTGCCACCTGCTGGCACACCTGTCACCGCGTGGCACTGGCGGGAGGCACCCTCTCCCCGTGTCCGTCAAGGTTACGGTGGCCCTGAACCTTTATGCAACGGGGTCATTCCAGGCACCGAGTGGGGACCTGACCGGCATATCTCAGACATCGGTGCATCGGTGCATCCGGGCAGTGACAGATGCCCTATATGCCATGGCGCACCGCTATGTCCGCTTCCCTGTGGACCGGGCCAGCCAAGATGCCCGGGCCGTGGGCTTCTCTGCCGTGGCCGGGTTCCCCATGGTCCAGGGCGCGATTGATGGGATGCACGTCGCCGTGCGGCCACCTGCAGATAACAGGGCCATGTTCACCAATAGGAAGGGGACCTATTTGATGAACGTACAGGTGGTCTGCGACCACCGCATGATGATCCTGCAAGTCTGCGCCCGTTACCCAAGCAGTGTACACGACTCATACGTGCTGTCGCGGTCATCCATCCCCAGCATGTACGAGGGACGCCATCCCCGACTGAGGGGCTGGTTGCTGGGCGACAGGGGCTACCCATTGCGATCGTGGCTGATGACGCCTATACGGAGGCCACGCAATGAGGCGGAGAACCGCTACAATGATGCCCATGTAGCGACAAGGGGAGTGATAGAGAGGTGCTTTGGCGTGCTGAAGATGCATTTCAGGTGCCTGGACCTCTCTGGCGGTGCCCTCCAGTATCGGTCAGATAGGGTCGGCCGCATCATTGTGGTGTGCTGCGTCCTGCACAACATAGCCCAGCAGAGGGGCGATGTGCCGCAGGCAGAGGAGGGCGGAGTGGAGGAGCAGGAGGAAGAGGCACAGTCCTCCCCAGATGAGGGGGATGGGGGCAATGGTCAGGGCAGACAGGGTAGACACAGGCGGGTGGCTGTCCACCGTTACCGGCTGGCCCAGCGGGCACGGGACAGACTGATAGCCGCCCGCTTCACTGACTAGATGGGCGTGGGAATCGGGTAGTATGACCACAGACCGCACACCATGGCAACAGCCGACCACCCACACCCCCACCCATCCACCCACCCAGCACCCTCACCCCCCTCCCCAACCCCACCCACCTCACCCGCATGCACACCACCACCCCCCATTGCCGATCCACCTGCGGCACAACGGGCCGGGCTCACACAGTTGCGGGTGGACGCGTGTCTATTGCAGGCCATGGTGGATGATGACAACCCGCCCTGCGGTGAGCTCCTGGCTCCACATCGTTGGACTATGTCTGACCCATGGCCACAGTACCACCATCCACCCGGACCATCCCTGCATGCGGCTGTGACACTGCAGCGCACGGTCCCGTCCTCTGCCCGGGGGGATGTTGATGGCGGCCCAGGGGGAACGGGGCAGACTCACCTGGGGCTGAAGTAAGACCACCCCTCACACACACACTTGCGCTCAACGTACATGACACCCCCGCACACTTTGGACAGAGCACAAAGGCAGCTTCTGTAGGTGTAACATTGACTTTAATAACCAAAGGAGTTCATGCACGTGCCCTAGCCCCTAAAACTCATCTGTGCCCTGCACCCGTGCCAACTTACTCAGTGTCTAATTGTTTGGCCTTACGGGCCCTTTGACTACGTCTACGTGGTTCCCCAGACGGTACAGCAGAACTGGAGGTGGACTCCTGCGATTCCTGCCCTCTGACACTGGATCCCTTTGGCGGCCGTTTCCTGGGGCGTCCTGGCCTAGATGGGCCAGGCTGCGGCCCGAGCGACTGGGATGGCGAGCTGCCAGCCTGTCCTGCCCGTTGCCCACCCGATGCACCTGGGACGGAAGGGGGGGAGTCCGAGGTGTCGCGGTGTTCCGGGACCTCCCCTACAGGGGGAGCCGGGACGGACCACACCACCTCCTCCTCCCTCGGGGTGCCCGATGGCCCCCAGGCCTCTACAGGGGTGGGGGATGCGAACGGACTGGCCATCCGATGCCCCCCCGACATCTGGCGCTGCCAGTCCTGGAGGCCCGTGCTGGTTTCGACAGGGGTCTGCAGGTTTGTAGCCATGGAGCCCAGGGGGTTGGCATACCCTGTCTGTGACAGTGCGACGCCGGCTCGCACATGGCCACTGGCGCCGATGCCCTCAGCGATGGCCTGCTGAGACTGGGCCATGGCCTGCAGAGACTGGGCCATGGCCTGCAGAGACTGGGCTATGGCCTGCTGCGACTGGGCCATGGTGTTGAGCGCCTCTGCCATCTGGCACTGGCACTGGCTCATGGCCTCCTGTGAGAGGACAGCCATGTCCTGGGCCACAGACGCCGCCTGCACGGAAAGCCCCAGGCCTCGCAAACCGTTCCCCACGTCTGACACCGTCGCACCCATTGCCTCCACCGCGGACGCCACCCGTGCGGTGTCGGCCTGGGTGGCACGCATGACCGGCACCACTTCCAGCTCCTGGACGCGGGTGGACTCCTCCACCTGCGACTGCAGCCGCCGCAAACTGGCTGTCACCCTCTTCGCTCGTCTCCGGGTCGGTGGTTGCATCGGCTCTATGTGTGGGTGTGTAAACTCCAGGAACCCGGGATCCATCTGGGCGGCAGATGTTCGCTTGGGCTGGGCTGCCCTCCGACCACCCGGCCCCTCTGCTGCTCCTACCTCCACCTGCTGTACCAGGACGGCTGTGTTGTGCGCACCAGTGAGTGTACCAGACGCCTCATCACTAAAGTGCCCAACCGAGGTGAGTGTTTCTGCGATGGCGGAGGGTGTTGGTGACAGCAGTGGCGTTGTGTCGTGCTCTTCGTCCCACTCTGAGTCCATGGCACTTTGGGGTGGGGGTTCGTCTCCACCCATCCACTCTGAGTCACTGTCCGGTATTTCGTCTTCCTGGGTAGTGCTGTCCCGGGTAGGGGTGTCCTGGGCAGTGCTGTCCCGGGTAGTGGTGTCCTGGGTAGTGGTGTCCTGGGTAGTGGTGTCCTGGGTAGTGGTGTCCTGGGTAGTGGTGTCCTGGCTCGGATGTGACGGGGGCCTGTGGCTGCCCCCCTCGTCGCTGGGTGGTCGCTCCCGCACGTGACGGGGTGTCGTCTCCCTGTTGCTCCAGGTCTCTCCGTCTCCCGTGGTGTGCGAGGGGCATCCTGCGGGCGTCGCATGCTGGAGGGTGCGGGTCTCTCTGTCTCCTGTGGCCTCCGAGGGGCATCCTGCGGGCGCCGCACGCTGGAGGGTCCGGGTCTCTCTGTCTCCCGTGGCCTCCGAGGGGCATCCTGCGGGCGGTCTGCATCTGCGGGGATGGGTGCCTGGACGTTTGGTCCTGCGATACACAATGAAGCATGCATGGTTAGACACGCAGGCAGTGATCAGGTGATATGGGGGAGGGGGGATATGGGGACTAGCCCACTTGCTAGTCCCTCTGCATCAGCAACCTCCCGGTCGTCAGGTCCGCCAGCCAGTTCCAGGGCCCTTTCCTCGTGTTCGGTCAGTGGCCTCTCATCAGCGGGGCCTCCTCCAGTCCTCACATGGTCCCTAATGTTGTGTGCGCGCTTCTCCTGTGTGGGGGGGGGGGGGTGGGTAGGGGTGTTGGCAGGGGTAAAAGGCAACACTGTTAGGCAGGTATATGAATGCACGCCATCGGTTGCGCGTGCATTGCAGAGGTTGAGGTTCGGGCTGGATTCACTTGGGGATATGGGGGATATGGGGGAGGGGGGGATATGGGGGAGGGGGATATGGGGGAGGGGGGATATGGGGGAGGGGGGATATGGGGGAGGGGGATATGGGGGAGGGGGGATATGGGGGAGGGGGCCATGGGGGAGGGGGGATATGGGGGATATGGGGAGGGGGATATGGGGAGGGGGGATATGGGGGAGGGGGGATATGGGGAGAGGGGATTATGGGGAGGGGGGGTTATGGGGGAGGGGGATATGGGGGGGATCTGGGGGAGGGGGGATATGGGGGAGGGGGTATATGGGGGAGGGGGGATATGGGGAGGCTCACCCTGCCTGCTCTGACGAGGTCGTTCACCTTCTTGTGGCACTGGGTGCCTGTCTGTGGTGTCAGGGCCACAGCGGTGACGGCCTCTGCCACTTCCCTCCACAGACTCCGGCTGTGGCGTGGGGCAACTCTGCGGCCGTGCCCGGGATACAGGGCGTCCCTTCTCTGCTCTAGAATTACTCCTGGCAGCGGCCCATTCACGCCATTGTAAAATGCGACGGCGTTTACGATGGCGTGGATACTCTGCCATGGGATGGGAGAATCCCGCCACTTAAGTATTTTTTAAAATAACAATGTTTATTCTATGAATTCAGTTAACATTTTATAAACACACAGTAAACATTTTATCAACTAACAACACAACTACCGCCCACAGATACAGTACTCTATATGTAACCCTTAATAACATTCTTAACAACATCCATAAGCCAAACCCCCTTTTTAACAAAGCAGTAGGTATAAATTCTTTACACAAGATAGTTATCACTTTTAATTTATCTAATGGTCTGGACACCTTTTAAGATACAGAGAGAGAGACAAAATGAACCTTCCTTGTCTGAATTCTGCTTTCAACTGCCTAAAACGAAAGTGAAGCACAAAGCCACTAACAGCTTCCAGTTGAGAACGAAAGTAAAAGCCAGAGACACAACCCAGCTCCACCCACACAATGACATCACTGCAGCTATTTGATAAACACCCATTGCTTAAAGGTGCACTCCCATGACAGCTGCTAAAAAAGGACAAAGACCCAGTAGAATGGTGGTTGTATAGGCCGATTTTGTTATTAAATGTAGACACCAATATTTTAGCAAAGGTGTTGGCAGTTAGGCTGGAGGTGATTGGGGAGTATCAGATGGGGTTTGTGAAGGGAAGACAGTTGTCATTTAATGTGCAGTACCTGTTGAATGTGGTGCTTTCCCCAGCAGAAGGGAATGAGGTGGAGGTGGTGCTGGATGCAGAGAAGGCGATTAGTGTGGACTGGAGCTATTAGTTTGAGGTATTGGAGAGGTTTGGGATTGGGCTTATGTTTGTGGCGTGGGGGAGGTTGTTGTACAAGGACCTGAGGGAAAGTGAGCCTATGAACAAGATGAACTCAGGGTACCTTCCTTTGCATAGAGGATTTAGGCAAGGGTGCCCTATGTCCCCTCTTCTGTTTGCACTGGCAATAGAACCCTTGGCCAGAGCGCTGAAGTGTTCTGAAAAATGGGAGGAGATAAGGAGGGGGGGTGGGGTGTTGAACACAGGGTGTCACCTGAGGAAGTCAAGGATGAGCCGGTTGCTCAAAGGGGTGGAGGATGTGTGTGAACGGTGTGGGAGGGGCCCAGCCAATCATGTGCATATGTTCTGGTCCTGCCGGAGGTCGGGGAAGTTTTGGGGGCGTTCTTCAGCATCATGTCAACGATTTTACATGTGGTCGTGGAACCCAATCCCCTGGGGGCCATTTTTGGGGTGCCGAACTTGCCGGAGTTCCAGACGCGTGAGGGCGGGGGTTTGGGGAGAGATGTGTTAGCCTTCGCCTCCATGGTCACTTGCAGGTGGGTCCTATTGGGGTGAAGATCAGCTTCTCCACCCTCTGCCTCGGTGTGGCTGAGCGATTTAATTAGAGTTTCTGTGTTTGGAAAAGGTGAAATTCACCTTGAGGGGGGATGAGTGAGGGGTTCCACAAGAGATGTGGTCTGTTTATCTTACATTTTGGAGAGCTGGTTGTCGCTAATGGGTAGGGTGGTTGCTTCGGGGTCATTTCAGTTGTAAATGCTGTGTTGTGTGATTCGTAAAATGTTAACATTTGAATAAAAATACTTTACAAAAAAATTAAGGATGACATAGTACAGTCGTGAGAGATTATCTTAGTTCAGAAGACTTAGATGTCGAACCAGTTTAGATAGGGATAAAAACTAACAGGTTAGAAATCACTTAGGGAGCAGTTTGTATGCCTCCTAACAGTAGGTATACTGCGGGACAGAGTATATGAGGAAGAAATAATGGGCCTTGTAAGAAATGTACTGCCATTATCAGGGGTGATTTTAATCTTCATAAAGATTGGATGAATCACTTTGACAAAGGTAGACTGGAAGATACATTCATAGGGTTTATTTGGGACAATTTTCAAGAGTTGTATGTTCTATTGTGACCCAAGGATCGAGCTATTGCATTGTTAATGTGCAATGAAACAAGGTTAATGAATGACCTCATAGCAAAGTAGCCGCAAGGCAACAGCGATCATATCATAACAGAGTTTCACATTCAATTTGAGGTTAAGAAGTGTGAGTCTGAGCCCAGTTTTAAGCGTAAATAAAGTTAATCACGAGGGTATGAAGCCAGACTTGGTTAAAATGAACTGGGAAGATAGGTTAAAAAGGTAGGACAGCGGAAGAGTAGAGGCAAATGTTTAAGTAAATATTTCATAACTCACAGCAAAGATATTAAGAAATAAAAAAAATCTATGATAAGGATGTACCATGCATAGGTAACGAAGGAAGTCAAGGTTAGTATCAAGTTGAATTACAAAGTGTACAGAACTGCAAAAATTCATGATGTCAGGCAATTGGACAGATTTTAGAAACCAGCAAAGAATGACTAAAATGAAAGGAAGGAAACATTTGAGTATAAGAGAAAGCTAGCTTGAAATATAAAAACTAATGGCACGCATTTCTAAAAAGTATTTTTAAAGAAAAAAGTAGCTAAAGTGAACCTTAATTATATCATCATGAATATCATAGAATTTACAGAGCAGAAGGAGGCCATTCAGCCCATCGAGTCTGCACCGGCTCTTGGAAAGATCACCCTACCCAAGGTCAACACCGCCACCCTATCCCCATAACCCAGTAACCCCACCCAACACTAAGGGCAATTTTGGACACTAAGGGCAATTTATCATGGCCAATCCACCTAACCCGCACATCTTTGGACTGTGGGAAGAAACCGGAGCACCCGGAGGAAACCCACGCACACACGGGGACGATGTGCAGACTCCGCACAGACAGTGACCCAAGCCAGAATCGAACCTGGGACCCTGGAGCTGTGAAGCAATTGTGCTATCCACAAGGCTACCGTGCCATTACTTACAGGATGAGAATAAGTAATTAAAAAGGGGAGGCAAGGAAATGGTAGAACTGTTGATCAGGGATTTTGTGCCTGTCTTCACGATGAAAGACACAAAAATCATCCTGAGAATACTTAAAAGTAAAGAAGGGAGGGAGGGGGGGATTTAAAACAATCACAGTCACTAGGGAAAGGACATAAGTAAAACTATTCGAACTAAAGGCTGATAGATCCCTTGGACCTGAAGGCCTCTATCCCCGAGTCTGAAAAGAAGTGGCTGTAGAGACAGTGGGAGGAGATTATCAGCCCACGTCTGCAATCAGAGAGAACGGTGATGCAGGCGGAAAATCCGGTGGGAATCAGGCAACGCAAACTCTCCGGAGAGATAATGTTTCCTGATTTTCCCCGCCCATCACTGGTGATGCCATTAGGTCCATGCCTAACAGGGCGAGAACCTCACTGTAACGGATTTAAATAAATTTTAATATAATTAGCCAGCTCCTCCTGCCACATGATTCCCCCATTGATGAATATTCATTGTCATGTATCGTGCTGTGTGGCACTACCACCAGGCTAAATGGGATTGCCTTCGAACAGATCTAGCAACTGACTGGACATCCTTGAGGCGCTGTGGGACATCAGCAGCAGCAGCAACAGAATTGCACTCAACCACAATCTGCAGCCTTATGGCTCGGCATATCCCCCACTCTACCAGTACCACCAAGCCAGGTAATCGACCCTGGTTCAATGAAGTGTGCATGAGAGCATGCCAAGAGCAACACCAGGCATCCATGAAAATGAGGTGTCAAACTGGTGAAGCTATATCACAGGTCTACTTGTGTGCCAAATAGCATAAGCAGTAAGTAATAGACAGAGCTAAGCGATTACACAACAAGCGCATCAGATCTAAGCTCTGCAGCTGTGAATGGTGGTGGACAGTTAAACAATTCACTGGAGGAGGAGACTCCATAAATATCCCCATCCTCAATGCTGGAGGAGCCCAGCACTGTGCAGAAGACAAGGTGAAAACATGTGCAACAATCTTCAGCCAGAAGTGCCGATTGGTTGATCCATCTCAATCTCCTCCATTGGTCCCCTCCATTGACATCCAACAGATGTCAGTCTTCAGCCAATGTGATTTACTCCATGGTTGAAGGCAGTGGATACTGGAAAGGCTATGAGCCCTGACAATATTCCGGCAATAGTCCTGAAGACCTGTACTCCAGATTGCCGCATCCCTAGCCAAGCTATTTCAGTACAGCGACAGCACTGGCATCTATCAAGCAATGTGGAACATTGCACAGGTGTATCCTGGACTTAAGATGCAGGACAAATGCAACCCAGACAATTACCACCCCATCAGTCTACTCTCTTTCATCAGCAAAGTGATGGAACAAAGTCATCAACAGTGCTATCAAGTGGCATTTACTCAGCAATAACCTGCTCACGGATGCTCAGTTTGAGTTCCACCAGGTCACTTAGCTCCTGACCTCATTACAGCCTCGGTTCAAACATGGAAAAATGAGCTGAATGTCAGAGGTGAGGTGAGAGTGACTGCCTTTGAAATCAAAGCAGCATTTGACCGGGTATGGCATCAAGGATTCCTAGCAAAACGGGAGGCAATGGGAATCAGGGGGAAAACTTTTCACTGGTTGAGGTCATGCCTGGCAGAAAGGAAGACGGTGGTGGTGGTTGGAGGTCAAACATCTCAGCTCCAGGACACCACTGCAGGAGTTCCTCAGGGTAGTGTCCTAGGCCCAACCATCTTTAGTTGATTCATCAATGACCTCATTCTATCATAAGGTCAGAAGTGGAGATGTTTGCGGATGACTGCACAATGTTCAGCACCATTTGCAACTCCCCACATAATGACGCAGTCCATGTCCAAATGCAGCAAGAACTGTATCATATTGAGGCTTGTGGCAAGTTACATTCCTGCCACACAAGTGCCAGGCAATGATCATCTCCTACAAGAGAGGATCTAACCATCATCCCTCGATACTTACCATCACTTAATCCCCCACAATCAACATCTTGGACGTTACCATTGATCAGAAACTGAACTGGACTAGCCATATTGATACTGTGGCTACCAGAGCAGGTCAAAGGCTAGGAATCCTCAGGTGAATCCTCACCTCCTGACCCCCCCCCCCCCCCCAAAGCCTGTCCACCATCAACAAGGCACAAGTCAGGAGTATAATGGAATCCACTTGCCTGGATGAGTGCAGCTCAAACAACACTGAAAAAACTTGACACCATCCAGGACAAAGCAGCCTGCTTGAT
Organism: Scyliorhinus torazame; assembly: GCF_047496885.1. Lineage (NCBI taxonomy): Eukaryota > Metazoa > Chordata > Chondrichthyes > Carcharhiniformes > Scyliorhinidae > Scyliorhinus > Scyliorhinus torazame. The sequence goes on along the minus strand of NC_092718.1, from coordinate 50,116,253 downwards.
TGCTACCCCTTCCACAAACCTTCAATCCCTCTGATGAACAGTGGCAGCTGTGTGTACCATCTATATGATGCACTGCAGTAACTCGTCAAGGTTCTTTAGGCAGCACCTTCCAAACCCATGACCACGAACATCTGGAAGGGCAAGAGCAGCAGATACTTGGGAACCCCACCACCTGGGGGTTCCCCTCCAAGTGACTCACCACCCTGATATTGGAAATATATCTCCATTCCTTCACTGTCACTGGGGCCAAATCCTGGAACTCCCTCCCTGACAGCACAGTGAGTGTACCTACACCTCAGGGACTGCAGCGGTTAAAGAAGGCAACTCACTACCACATTCTGAAGGGCAACTAGGGATGGGCAATAAATGTTGGCCTAATCAGCGGCACCCATGAATTTAAAAAAAACACCATAAAAATTTGAGGTCACTGGATGTCAAAGATGCTCACTTTTGTTCTTTTCTCTCAGGTGAAACATGCGTGGCAGTGGCTTTGGTTCTGACTCATGTGTCTTGTAACTTGGGGTCCCAGTAAAGTGTGGAGCTGCCGCTCATTCTGTGCCATTTGTCATTGGTTGCAGTCAGATGCAGAGATGAAAGTTGGGTGGAAGGGAGGTGGATGCTTCCAAGGGGAATAGCTGGTGGAGGGTAATCAACTCATGACTCCAAACCACCATCTCCCTGAGTGAACGGTCATGCGAGTGAACGGAAGTGGCACAAGCTCATGCGGTTAGTCTTTCGATGCAGCCAAGGCAGTGGTCTCTTCATAGCATGTCGAGGGTAGGGAAGACAAGTGGAAAAATGTCCGTGTGAGGCTTTTGGAACGTGGCTCTCATCACCCGGGTTGAAGAGCAATGTATCCATACACATTCATGTATGAACACCTATCTCTGGTCCTCCAGGATGTCCTTTACCCAAAAGGGGTGGAGTGGGGATGCATTATCTATTCAGAAACCAGCTAAGGGCTCAGTAATTGCTTTCTGGCTCTGAGGTGCAGGAGAAACCAGTGAAGGACATGTTCACTAAATTTATCACCTCAATTTGTTCACACATCCACTGAAGCGTCAATGATGCAGGCTTCAGGCAACCCTGACTCTCAATCAGATGAGAAGATGGATCATCCATAACTGTCTGGCACAGGACCATGAGGAGAAGGATCTGAACAATAAGAGGTGGCAGAGCTTTTACAATGTCAAGAGGCCGCGAGCAATAACCATTGTGAGGCACGATCAATTTGGCTGGAGACGAAGTTGAATTCAAACTGAGGCTTTATTAGTCTCTGAAGTGTGGCCTCCTACAGCAGCTGACGAAATGGCTGCGAGCTGAAAGCCACGCCACCGCAAGATTTTGTCATTTTTGATCTTGCCCTGTTGCGTGTTGCTAAACATGAAGGCTACCGACCGTTGGTCAGTGAGGAGAGTGAATCTCCTGCCGGCCAGGTAATGCCTCCAATGTCGCACAGCCTCAACGATAGCCTGGGCCTCCTTTTCGACGGATGAGTGCCGAATTTCGGAGGCATGGAGGGTGCGGGAAAAGAATGCCACGGGCCTGCCTGCCTGGTTGAGGGTGGCGGCAAGGGCGACGTCCAATGCGTCGCTTTCTACTTGGAAAGGAAGTATTTCGTCTACAGCGTGCATTCCAGCTTTGGCAATATCAGCTCTGATCCGAGCAAAGGCCTGTTGGGCCTCGGCCGTCAGGGGGAAATGAGTGGACTGTATGAGTGGGCGGGCCTTGTCCTAATAGTTTGGGACCCACTGAGCGTAATACGAGAAGAACCCCAGGCAGCGTTTGAGGGCCTTGGGGCAGCGGGGGAGGGGGCGCATGCGGTCGGGATCGGGCCCCAGAACTCCGTTCTGGACCACGTAGCCGAGGATGGCTAAGCGGTTTGTACGGAACACACACTTCTCGTTGTTACACATGAGGTTGAGGAGAGTGGCGGTGCGGAGAAATTTAGCGAGGTTGGCGTCGTGGTCCTGCTGATCATGGCCGCAGATGGTCCCATTGTCTAGGTACGGAAACGTGGCCCGCAAGCTGTACCGGTCGACCATTTGGTCCATCTCCTTTTGGAAGACAGAAACCTCATTGGTGACGCCGAGGGCAGCACGGTGGCATTGTGGATAGCACAATTGCTTCACAGCTCCAGGGTCCCAGGTTCGATTCCGGCTTGGGTCACTGTCTATGCGGAGTCTGCACATCCTCCTCGTGTGTGCGTGGGTTTCCTCCGGGTGCTCCGGTTTCCTCCCACAGTCCAAAGATGTGCAGGTTAGGTGGATTGGCCATGATAAATTGCCCTTAGTGTCCCAAATTGCCCTTAGTGTTGGATGGGGTTACTGGGTTATGGGGATAGGGTGGCGGTGTTGGGTAGGGTGCTCTTTCCAAGAGCCGGTACAGACTCGATGGGCCGAACGGCCTCCTTCTGCACTGTAAATTCTATGATAATCTATGAAGGGGACCCTAAGGAAGTGATATAGCCGGACGTCTGCCTCGGGTACGCTTGCGAGCGCGTGTCTGGTGAAGAGCGTGTTCGTCTTAGAACATAAGAACATAACATAAGAACTAGGAGCAGGAGTAAGCCATCTGGCCCCTCGAGCCTGCTCCACCATTCAATGAGATCATGGCTGATCTTTTGTGGACTCAGCTCCACTTTCCGGCTCAAAACTCTCTTTGAGTCGAGTCATAGCGTCAGCGTAATTGGGCGCATCCTGGACCAGCGGGAAGATTTTAGAGTTGAATTTGGAGGACAAGATTTGAATCTTCTGAGCCTCTGGAACAGGGGTCGGTGCCGCATTGATATACGCTTCAAAACAAGCTAGCCAGTGCTGAAAGTCCTTTCTGGCGTCGCTTGCGTGTGGATCCAGCTGCAGTTGATCTGGTTTAATCTGGAGGTCCACCGTCAGAATCAGAGACTAATAAATTGAGGAACGATCAATTTGGCTGGAGACGAAGTTGAATTCAAACTGAGGCTTTATTAGTGTCTGAAGTGTGGCCTCCTACAGCAGCTGACGAAATGGCTGCGAGCTGAAGGCCACGCATATTTATAACCCGGCTCCTGGGCAGAGCTAGCATGCAGGGGCCCAGGTGAACCTGTAGTGCAGGTTCTACCGCACAACCCTTAATATAGGAACACAGTGGTTTACCACACACTGCAACATAAGCATTAGCCTGATCATGTATATTGCCGATGATGCTCTTATCCAGAGATGAGTGAAATGTTAGTGCTGGAGGCATCCTGCAATGGGCTGGGATGTGCAGCTTCTCCAGTATGAGCTGCTACTGCAAGAACTCTGAAGGAGTAGTGTAGAGCTTCTGGCTTGTGGTGAGTGTATGTTTGTCCAGATGATATTTAAATGTGGCACCTGGTCCTTCAACCGCATGAGGAAGGGTGTAGTAGGCAATTTTCTGCTGCTCTGCCATGAGACTCACCGAGTTCCTCGTAGGCGAAAAGCGGAAGATCGCTCTGTCCAATGTAAATCACACTAACTCCCGGCTTGGGTCACGGTCTGTGCGGAGTCTGCACATTCTCCCTGTGACAGCGTGGGTTTCCTCCTGGTGCTCCAGTTTCCTCCCACAAAAGGTTCCGAAAGACGTGCTGTTAGGTGAATTGGACATTCTGAATTCTCCCTCAGTGTACCCGAACATGCGCCGTAGTGTGGCGGCTCGGGGATTTTCACAGTAACTTCATTGAAGTGTGAAGCCTACTTGTGATACTAATAAAGATTATTATTATTATTTCATGCCCGCCACTGGACTTAGTCTCCAGAATGGATAAGTCGTACATTTCAAACAATGTTATATATTAACAACAACCAAGTGTGGGGATATTGCATATTTGATTTCAGACCTAAAGTCAGACCTCTGAAACACAACTCATTTTCAGATGTTCATGTGTTCCGAATTCAAGAATTCTTACAGTGCAGAAGAGGCCATTCACCATCAAGGCTGCAGTGACCTTCTGAAAGAGTACCCTAACTAGGCCCACTCCCCCGCCCTATCCCTGTAACCCGACTTAAACTTTGGACACTAAGTGACAATTTAGCATCCACCTAATCTGCACATCTTTGGACTGTGGGAGGAAACCGGGGCACGCAGACATAGGGAGTACATGCAAACTCCACACAGACAGGTTGGAATTGAGTCCATGTCCCTGGCACTGTGAGGCAGCAGTGCTAACCGCTGTGCTGGCACGGTGATTCCGACATAATGATTCCAGCATAATGATTCCAAAATGATCCAGATGAGCCAATGAAAAATGAGCAGCTGTAAGACTTGTATTCCCTCAGTTTATGACTTCTAATTCCCTCAGTTGTGCTTTGTGAATCCTCTGCCTGAATTTCTGTCAGAGTTACTCACTACCACTCACTCTCTATTGTCATTTGGTGCTAACTGTAATTGTACTTGAACTGTAAAAAGCAAAATAAAGGATGATATTTTAACGGTGGAAGTCAGCATTTGCAGGCTTTATCCAATGAGGGGAAGGGGTGGGGGGTTGGGAGACACAAATTTGTTAAACATCAATGGAAAAACATCGCTCCATGAAATTGATACTCCATTGATGGAAGGTGCTGCATCTGAAGCAGCGCCACTCAATCTTCCCCTGTGATTGGAAAAGCTGACATGGGTTTAAGGTGCCACATCTCGGTGCAACAATGGTGTTGCGGTCAATTTCTTTCTGATTTCAAACCTGCTATTTTTTTCTTTGTTAATACACTGGAGTCCATAATTAAAAACAGAACCAGGGTCCCTAGTGGCTGAGTTGGACAGTTTTGAGCAAGTTGCCTCAGGTACAAAAAACTTGCCAGAAGGGTTCCTTTTTCCTCCTCTTTAGGCACACATCATGATAATTCTCCTAGTCAGAGCTGATGGATGAATAATTGTTCAAAAACCATCGCCTTCTATCTTCCCAGCAAGGAGAATAGTGCAAATGCAAATATCTGACTCTGGGGAGAGAATAGATTAGGACTGCCAATTTTTTTTTTTTTTTTTGCATTGCAATAGTAGTGAAAACCTATCACGCGAGCAGCAGTAACATTATATAATGTTATTTTACAATCTTACGCTAAGCATTCAGTACTTGCATTCCGATGTGCAGCCCTTTCTACAGCACTACATTAACTGGTACAGATTATTGTGGCTTTCTTGATCTGCAGATTTGACATAACAGTTTGCAATCGATAGGAACTGGCTCCGTATGAACGCTTTTGACTTTGCAGCTGTTTAGAAATTCCACTCTGAATTGTATGTTTCACTTTGTAAGAAAAGAGTGATATCTGTGTGCGTGTGATTGCTGCATGAAATGAGCTGATCAGACAATGGTGCAGGAATCTATTGCTAAACATCCTCACTGTGCATGGAAAGCTGGATATCAGTGATAATTGGACTATTCAATACTTGAAAATAAACTGTTATGACAATGCAAGAGATAATTACAGACTGCTGAATTTTAAAAAAGAAATCATATAATGCACATGTTTGAGATCATTTTGATAATCTAACCCACCACATTTTGGAACATAAACTAAATCATAACTATTCAATTATTGAATTAAATATAAACTTCAAAAAATTGAAGCAGTCATACAATATGAAAGCAGTATTCCCTTTTCTGTACATTTTTGATAATTCTTTGCTTTAGTGATAGGCTGTAGCTCTTTTGGAGTTAATGAAATCACCTTTCATTAACACTTCAATCATTTAAAATTAGGGTTGGATTTTAGCTGCCGAGGTAGACAGTTCAAGTTGAAAAGTTTCCTTATATGTCCAGCCGCCTCAGGAAAAAGTGCCCTGAATCGCCAGATTTTCACTTTGGCAGGTGTAGGAGGTGGAGAGTGTGGGTGCGATATGGAGTTGTGTCTGACGACCTTTGAAGCAGAATGCATATGGGCCATGGAGCAGATGAGTGTCAAGAGGGGCTAATTAGAAGGTCTGTCTCAATTCTCTAGGGCTTTGCCCCCATTGTTTCAGAAGCTGCTAGGTTCACAAACCCTCACTCCTCATCCCCATGGCTCCTCATGCCATCTGCACAGCCATTCACCCAGTACCAGCCATAGCCAGATCTCAGAAACCACATGGAGATCAAAAAACAATAAACTTCTAACAATCTGATCCAGTTCTTACTCATACACACTTGATAATGAAAGAATCTCCAATTCATAAAATGCATTCAAAGATTTAAATCATCTGAGGTAGATAATCTCTTATAAAATCAAACAGACTTCTAATTAGATGCACGTGAAATAGAGCTAATCCTTTAATATCCTCCATAAACTGTCAATCAAACTTTGAACTCAGAAACTCCTGCTGAGGTAATTGTATCTTTTGAAACTCAGCCAAGGATTCATTGTGACATAATAGTAGCCCTTCAGGAAATGTCAAAAATTGTTCAACTCTTTTGAAACTGTATGACTGATACTCCTGTTTTTTTCTAACTTGCAGTAGATTTCATGTCAATCAAAACAGTCCGGCAGGGGGCTTTTTTTTAAACTAAGTGCCAGTTGCAACCTGTTTCCTTTCCAAGCTAATGAGCAGAGGATTTAAAAATCTTCATACCTTGATAGTTATACCGACCTTATCCACCCTTCAAGGGCATTTACATCTACTCTATCAATTTGTGCTTCCAACACTGGAGGTTAGGGCACAGCCAAAATGCACTATGTTTGAATTCAACACTAAGCTCAAATGGGCCTGCTGAGGTCAGGTTTCTATCCTGCCTGAATCATAACCGTCTTCTTTCCTTGACTCGCAAAATTTAATCTGTCAGAAATGGGGATGAGACTTCCACGCAGGTCCGGCCCGCCCATGTTTAAATGTCCGTGGACTCTTCCTGACTCCTTGTAAATCCAGCCCATAATCGCACCATTGACAATTGGTAGTTTGCTTGCTGCAAATGTCAAAAAGTTTTTTTAACTTCTTATAAAAGATGAAGAGTATTTTTCAATAAAATAGATTTGATTGGTTATTCATTAAATTGAGTGAAAAGATTCAATTGCAGTTTATCATGGATTAATGCAGAGCATTGTTTGATTTTCTGGTGTTTACTGACAGTAAATTACAATTAAATCAAGTAATATTACATTCTAATTACCTTTATTTAAATGCAGGATCAGTTTCTTCCTTCAGGATCAAATTGTATCTGAGAGTAAAATAGTAGCTGTCTTGAAATAAAACAACAGTGCAATATTTATGCGTGATGGCCCACACAAGTTTCGTTGGAATACAATTTCATTTTATTTAAATACTCAGTGAGAAATAATTAAATGTGAAAATCTGCAGAAATATCTGCATGGGAAACGATGTGAATGATCATTTATGCGGGCTGAATAGCAGTTGTCTTAACCACCTTATACTGAAAGTAAGATGTTATAAGACTATTTGCTGTGACAATATTACAGAATGCAATGCCGTGCAAATATTAATGTAAAATTCCTAAGAAGTAAATTTCTGATTGTAATCTCAACCTATCAAAATATTAGTTTACATCCTTTCTAGTTTATATGCCACTTCGTGCTTCAGATCACTCTGAAATAAAAACTTCAGCTACATTCATTTCATTGTAAAACATAACAGTGGTAAGCAAATTGAACAGTAGCCATTTTTGTATTTATCATACTTCTTAAAGCACAATTTGACAGTATTACATGATGAATTTTATAGTCATGGGTGCCAATAATAATTCCATACATCAATAATGGAGGGAATACTCGTTTATGTAATATGTCATTATACCCTTGTTTTAATTATACGTGCTTCACATGTCCATATCTGTATCTCAAATAAACTGATGAAGCAAGGGAATGAAAAGATGCATCTGTTCCTAATAATGTCTCCTGTTTAGGGTATAATCCAATTATAAGATATAGGAGCGGAATTAGGGCATTTGGACCATCGAGCCAGCTCTGCCATTTGATCACAGCTGATCTCATCCTGGCTTTAACTCCACCATCCTGCCCGTTCTCCATAACCCTTCAATCCATCATCAATTAAAAATCTGTCCAACACCTCCTTAAATTTACTCACTGTCCCAGCATCCACCGGACTCTGGGGCCACAAATGCCACAGATTCACAATCCTTTGGGACAAATAGTTTCTCCTCAAATCAGTTTTAAATTAGGTCCCTCTTATCCAAAGACTATGACCTATCATTTGCCAATGCGCCACTTTTAAAAAATTTCTCCAATTAAAGCGCAATTTAGCATGATCAATCCACCTACGCTGCATAACTTTCGGTTATTGGGGAGAGACCCACTCAGACACGGGGATAATATGCAGACTATACGCGTACAGTGACCTGGGCCCAGGATCAAACCTGGGTCCACAGCGACATGAGGCAGCAGTGCTAGCCACTGGATTAAGGGTGCATCCTTAATCCAATTAAACATAAAGAGAAATAAAATCTGGAATTGCACTAACTTTGTAGAATAGGAGCACAGCATGAGTTACTAACGGCACAATTCAGTGACCCCCCTTGTGCTCAGCACGGATCTGGGCACTGTTATGGGCCAGGGTTTAGAAAACCTCAAAGTGCATCATGGAGTTCACCTGACCCACAACTTTTAATATATTGTGGTATGGGGAGCACACGGCCCACTCTACAGGAGTGGTACAGCAGAAAAGGCAAAGTATTTTTTAAAGCAAAACAATGTTTATTCTATAAACTCAAGTTAACCTTTTTAAAACATAGTGAACATCTTAGCAACCATTAATTCAAGTACAACACCCAAAGAATACAACACTAAGTAGTCCTTAAGCTGTTCTCTTAACATCCATAAGACTTTAAAAAAAACTTTAAACAGCAGCACATCAGGTTAAAATCACTATGGAGAGCATTTATAATTCTGAATTCACCAAATGATCAAGAGATAGTCTTTTCATGGCAGAAAGAACAACAGTACACCTGCTTTGTCTGGCTTCAGCTCCAACACTGAAAACGAAACTAAAACACACCCTGCAGCAAACAGCCGAAAACGAAACTAAAAAGCTGACAGACAGCCCAGCTCCACCCACTCTCTGACATCACTGCAGTAATAAACATCCATTTCTTAAAGGTACTCTCACTACAGATATTTACATACACACCATTTATAAACACCCATTTCTTCAAGGTACTCTCACATGACAGCGTAAAAGATGAATCGTGCGATAGCACCAAATCAGGTTACATGCTGTGTACCAGGCCGATCGAGAGACACATGACTCACTCCGCCAGGTTCGATCTGGATCTCGCCCTCACTGGACAAGATCCTGATCTGCATATCTAAATGAGACATTAAACTCATTAAAAAACCCAGAGGCCAGATTGACGCAGCATCTGAGAGTCAACAGATTCGCCTGCGAGACCTCGCCAGGACACCATTAGAACTGGTTCATACAAATGTGTCCCGGGTTTGACAGCACCTCGGGGGTCTCGCAAGCCATTAGAAACCCTCAGGTAATCCAGAGCAGAGCAGTACCCTGACACTCCCCCCACACCTGGGAATCTTGACACTGCCAGTCTGGCACTGTGGCAGCGTACCCAGGTACACTGACAGTGTGCCAAGTGGAGTGTGCCAAGTGGAAATGGTGCCCAGATCACACTGCCAGGTGCCTAGGTGCCAGTTTGGCAATTCCAGGTGTCCATCCAGGGGGTTCTTGCTCATTTGAGGGGGAGGGGGGTTCCAGGGTTCTCAACAAGGTGGGGGGGGGGGGGTAAAGGCAGGAGGGGGGTAAAGAGGGCTGCCGGTCAAAATATCGCCCGATCTGAGAGCAGAGTTCATAGTCTTAGGATAAGAGGTGGCAAAGTACCATTGAACAGCAGGGTGATTATTGGCCCTGCAGCCACTGAGAAACACCCCGCCAAATGCAGCCAAAAGGACACTCTTAACTTCTGTGCATTGAATCGTGCCCCATATTTCTACCATAAAACCATTGAAATTTTAATAATGTATGATAGCTGCAATGCCACCTATTTTATCATACTTTCGGGTCGAGATGGGGTTCTTTGGGACTTCATTTTCCTCTACTTTTTGTCACACTTTTCCCACATTTGGCTTGACGCATCTCCAATCGAGGTGCCAGCTGGCTAGCTTATTTATTCCCACCCTCCAATGTCCTGGCCTGGCACTTTTTTTGAACACCTTTTTTCCCCAAGGTGCGAGGGACGAGGCTCGAGTCTGCAAGCCTCTGCCCCCCCGCCCCCCCCTTCCCCCTCCTACCAAATTAGAAGGATGCTCAGACCTCTATTTTCCCATTTGGATTTCACTCTCAGCGCTAACAGGAAGATATTATTTTACTGCAAATGCTCTTGCACACTGGAACAGATGTTCTCTTTAGCAGATGAAGGTAAAGCATACCATAAATAGGGAAATCAGATGGGTGATGATTGCCTGCTTAATTTTCTGTTAATGTAAATGAATGGACCAACAGAAGGAATATCAGGCTGGCTTCATCATGGGCAGCCCATCTTTCCAGAATTTGATCGGCAATCACCGACTTTTGCAATACACTTCTCCCGCTGGAAGCGCACCCGTGGGGTTTCCTGCGACGTGGGATGACTTCAATGGGAAATTCCCGTGAATGGCGTGCTGCTGAGGAACACGCGGCTGAGGGACCGGAGAATGTCTGTGGGAGATGCAGCATGCCGGAAAATCCAGACGGCGAACAGGACAGGAAAATTGTTGCTGTAAGTAAAGCCACATAATCCCAGATGACCATCGGCTGCTTTCACCTTTGAGAGCTGACTGGTGGTTGTTTAACCTGAGGATCACCACTCCTCCGGCGAGGGGCATTCAGGAATAACCTCAGCCGGTACAGGAATTGAACCCGGCTGCTGGCCTCTCTCTACATCACGAACCAGCTGTCCAGCCAACTGAGCTAAACCTGCCCCACCATTGCAACACCATTACAAACCATAATGAAAAATGTTCAATAAGACTGTTTTAATTTGTCATTTTTTTTCAATCCACCTTCATGTATACTTATCATTGGAAGGTAGGACAGAACCTTTGTTTCTTATGATTTATTTTTTGTCTACTGCAGAATACAATTGAACTGCAAACTGCTTGCTGATAGCTTAGCAGTTGTGTTATTTTTTTTCTCAATCAGTGTGATAAAAGGGTGAACGTTATAAATATAACAATGTTTCTTTGACTGAATAACTAGGAATCATTAGCAGCACAATACCATTACAGGGAAAGTGGACAACGAGGAAAGGCGAGATGAAACAGATCTCCCAATAACCTTTTTTTTGCCCAATTCATTAATGGAAAATTATCAATTCTGTCTTATGGGATAACAAAGATATGGATACCTAAATCAATACGGCATTGATTTTTCACAGGCAACCCGCTTCAACAGAAGCTGACGACTTTATATCGGGTGACTGTAACTCACTGACCCTCAAATCTCCTTTGATGCGGCAGATAGCAGTGTGAACCGGGCAGAGGGAAGGGTGAAGCGCTCAGGCGACACCCCCAGCCCACTCCGCTCTCCCCTCCCCCGCCATCCCCTGATGAAGGCGTCATGTGACAAAAACCCACGGATTATTGTACCAAGAGAAGGGAGGGCCACTGTGGTGGCGCAGGCTGATAGAGATGTCAGAGCTGCTTGAATAAGCTCATGACGCCTTGGCCCAGTGAGGGGGCCAGAGTGGGATTGCAGTTGGCGTGGTGTGACGGGCAAGACCACCCCGATCAAAACCTGCGAGGGGCAGCAGCAGAAGAAAGTAATTTTCAATAAATTAAAGAAATCTCCATGGAAATTAGCATGAAACACTTTATAATCTTCAGCTTTTCATTGCCGAGAAGGGTCACTGGTTTAAGTTCTCTCTCTTCCCCCCCCCCCCCCCCACAACCCCTTAATTATTCCCTGGCAGCGAGCAGGCGTCCTTCATTCTCCTGCATGGCTTTCCATCTCGTGTACCTTCTCACGTTTTACTATCAGCAGTAGTATTTTAAACCCACAGCCTTCTGCTTAACAAGCTGCTACTAGTTTACTAAGCGAGTGAAAGGGACACCCGTTTTAGATTCATAGTTCTTAGGAACTGCTGAAAATGGAGGCAGTTGAATTTGTGTGAATGCAGAGGGGAATGTAAAGGTTGGCAATATTGTCCAGTTTGTACATATTTTGGATATAAAAACAATTACAAATGTCTCAGGCTTTGTGCGACCACTTCTAACATTCAAACTCGAGAGCTCTTTCTATTCCGGACTGGGCTCCCAGTGGAATGTTTTCAGAGGGGGGTTGGTTTGACAGCCCAGCCTCCCTTCTCCAATGAAGGGATCTAAAGCGCTCACTCTTGTGGAGTGATATCGCACGCAGTAGGCCCACTGGTGCCACGTTCGTAATGATACGAAATTACTTCTTAGCAATCCTTCCCTTGTGGGCGGACTTTATTTTGTAGAAGGGCCAAGGAGGGACAGGAGCAAGAAGTTGATGCGAACTTTTTGTTAACTGAACCACTTGGCAGTTCAGGACACATCAGAATTTCTCCAGGAAATTTGGGGAGGGGGGAATATTTAATTGCGGTCTTCAGATTCAATTGTGAAACTGTATAGGAAATAACTGGAAACAATCAGATATAATAGCTGAAGAAAATAGGCACTTGTATTTAAACCAATATTGACTAACAAGCAAAGGGTAAAACAGAGCAATATTTATTGAAAATAAGATTTGGCTGAATATCTTACGGAAAATAGGGAGCGGCATAGAATGTGCATAAACCATCCTCAATCCGGAGTGAGTGAAGCATCGTAGTTTGTGAATTTCTCTCTCACATTTTTAAAATATATTTTGCGTTGAATCCTATTGATATTCTCCCATTCTTACTCACGCAGCCCAAAGCTAAGATTGTGTGGACTTTTAGCTCTCCCATTCTACGTCAGGTGGTTTTCAAATTAGCTCGCCAAAATGAAGCTGGCAGCTGAAACACTGTAGTAAGTCACAGGTAAGTGTTACCTAGTCAAACCTAATGAAATATCACAAGTACTTATGCTTAATCATGTACGAGTGTACATTCCTGAAAAGTTTGTTAAATGTTACTGTGAATAGGTTACACATTAGCACTAATTAAGTCTGCCACAGACCTTCAGGTGTTTAATAAACTTGCTCAGTTCGACTAACTTTATTTGAATATCCTTCTGCTCTCACTTTACGCTTTAGTGCCTTTAAGTACATCTGCAGAGCTGTTGCAGAAAAAAAATAGAACCGCGGTAGTTCGAATTGGATGATGGCAGGATAATAGCAATCCGGTTCCCCAAGTAAATTCCACAGATATCATCAAACTAGGCTTTTATGTCACTAAACAGTACACAAGGTACAGATGTTTAAATAGGATGCCTTTATATTTACAATCAGTTAGGTCGGAATGATGTTCGTTAAGCAATCTAACTACAGATTTTAAAAAATAATCTGTACATTAATCATGTTGGAAAGGGGCAAAAGTGCACAATACATGTGCGAATCAGGTAAAGCTAATTGGGATTGATGTGTTCAGAGATTGATTCACACGACATTTTAGAATTGCTACATCACTTCACCTCAAACGGCTTTATAGCATCTTGGATGAAAACTCTAAAAACTGTTAAAAATGTACTATAAATAGACAATATTAAGAGAAATATCTGCTTCACTATCTCTCGGAAAAAAAGGAAATTTAGAAACGTCACGCAAGACCTTTTTTTCTCCTTAATCCACATCCAGTAACACCTACTATTCTGAGCCTGGGTGAACCTAAATATGAGAAAATGCTTTGACCTCCAGGCACCATCCATCTGTTTTATGGTTTTCAGCCGATTGAACGATAGATACTTAATTCTATTGACAACCTAGGTTTTCTGAAGCCCAAAGAGGTAAAATTGATTTTGCTTTCTTTACCTTTATAGGTAGGAATGTCTAACAGGAACTCCTTGAAGCTATTTCTCTTTTAATTATACCTCATCTCGCTTCAACAATGAAGTGGGTCCAAACCCCACACTTGATACAGCTTTAGTATAATTTTAATAATCCCACAATTTGGTTAATTGGTAACAATACCACAAACAAGCCAATATTCTTCAGAATTAAAGAGAAAAAAGTCTTATAACATGCGGATTTTAGCAAAACTAAAGTTTTCTTCAAATTACTATTTAGAGCATGACAGTAATAATTAAATAAAAACGGACCCACAAAAAAAATCTTTACTACACTTTGTTCGTGGTTTGCTATGAAATATGAAGGTGACCATAATTCCCAAGGGCCAAAGGCTACTGTCCCCTTTTGAGAGAGCTGATTGGTGCTGATTTAACCGGAGGGTCACTCCACCTCGGGTGAAGGGCAAGGCTGAGAAGGCGGGGCCTCCATGGATAACCTCAGCCGGTACAGGAATTGAAGAACCTATGCTGTTGGCCTCGCTCACAAACCACCTAACCAACCCCCTTGATTCATTCACCAAAACTAACTAAAACATGTTTTGGCAATTGCCTATCCGATCTGTTATAAAGAGCTGATGAAGAAAATATTCTGAACATAAAATGTTTAGAAATTCTACCTTCGATTACTCCTCCAATGGTCGTCATTAGGGAGGGTAGGATTTTCAAGTTGTGTGTGTATACGAGTCATTTATGTATATCAGCCATTGTTGAGTTTTTGAACATATACTTTCAAAAATACTGTAGATTGAAACGCGTTTTATAATTTCACTACAACATCCTTTCCTAAATTTTCTGAAGATGACAATCCGGGGTGGATAAAATCATGCATTTAAGCAATCAAGTGCCCAATGAATTCATAAACTGCAATCGCGCTAGAGTTTATATTCCACTGTCCTTTGTAAAAGTTGTGAAAATAAGGCCAGCAGACATCTTTTTGTCCTAGGTTTATCCTCTGAAAAGTTTACATAGCAGCAATCCATAAACATACTCAAATGCCTGTCAAATAAGTCAGTTCTTTTAGGCCCTATATGACTTATCGGCTTCATTACCCCCCTCACCTATTTCACGCCACTTATTATCATACGATCATGTCCAGCTAAAGCGATCATGTCCAGCTAAAGCAAAGTAGGTTTTCTTAAAAAAAACAATTCAATGGGTAGTCAGTTCAAAGGCTGTAACTCAAAGTGAAGTGCTTGCGGCTTTCTAGAAACCGAGAACTTTCACTCTTACGGTTTATGATGTCACAGCTGCTGGATTGAATTAGTCATTGCCAGTTATCTATTATCCCATAAGTAATACACAACCGATTGTTTTGCAATGTTAAACTCTGCTTCGACTGCTATTAGTTTTTTTTTTTAAAGAGATAACGTAAGCTGCCCGTTTTGCATTAAAGTGACCCGAATTGGTAAACTACCACACACTTTTTTCTTTACTTCTCTTAAATGTGCAAGCTTCATATTTGGCCGTACAAAGCCAACGGCTGCAGTTTTCAGGGTGCTGGATAGATGGCACTGCAGCCATAGTGGAGACGAGGCTGTCATCCCTCTGGGTCTTATTCCCATTATATGCTTGTAAATTAACCTGTCAATTTATCAATCAACACCATCTTGATTTTTTTCATCCACGGTAGCAGTCGAAGTGAATTTGCCTCGTAAATAACTGGGAGCCTGTGTTTGTTAGTATTGTGAATGAGTTTATTATCACTTTGATGACTGCTATGAATCACAAATGCTGCCGGGAGGCTGATAAGGAAGCATGAGTTAACAGGGTTTAAGCCATTTTAGATGAAGGGGATAACCATGCATGCAAATAACATAAATTAAAAAAGGGCATGCATGTCCCTCTGTTAGGGAACATTTTCCAGAACTAAACAGAAGTGGTGAAATGAATGTGTTTAAGAAAGAGCAGTTCCATATTAAATACGCAGATGATTTTTATTTGATGGTTTTTTTTTAAAGTGTAACATTGTTTAGAAAGATCTTAAGGATGTAATGGCCCTCCAAAGTGGAGAAGCTGAATTATAATACTGCTCGTTTCACACAGTATTTAGAACTTTGTGAAAATTATGTCCAGATTTCAATCGGCTGAGGACACAACATTAAAGACTAAAGGAGTTATTCATTATTTCATCTTAAACCGACTCCTCAGTGATAATCTGGAACCCCCCATGGCAAAATGAGAAGGAGGGGACCTCAATTGCCCTGATTCATTCTGCCTTTCATTTTTAAGTCTGTTCATTTTCTCCCAGTTCACATTATTAGCCTACACATGAGTGCATAATAAAAAAAAAAGTGGTGCGAGATAGGCTTCCCTCAATAGCTGAAAAGCATTTCATTCCACTTGTTGTTATTTGCAAATGGTGTATTGTGAGAACGGTCGGCCCTTTGCAGTGAGCTTGGCGGTTGGTCTTTTACGTGAAGGGACAACAGCTGGTAATTAGTGTCAGCAAGCTTAGCCTTGCCTAACTATGTAAGCAGATTATTTCTAACTGGAAAAAAATACTACAGCTGAGCTACTCAATGGACTATTTATGGTTATTAGTCTTGTTTTTAGCGCTGGAACATAATTAACTGATTCATTTTCTTTCAAGGGTTTCTTAAGATTTTTTTTCTCGAGATGAGAAACGTGGGAGTTCTCACTCCTGTCGACTTTTGGTGGTCTATAGTTGTGCACTGCACATGCTGGGCCCCATATTTTCATCTGTGCAAGGATGATTACCTTTTCTGATTAGATTTTTTTCCCCCTAGGAACATCTGGGGAGCCCCAGTGCTTCCAGTGGGTCAGGATTCTCAGTATATTGGCTGCAGCAGCTGACTGGAGATAAAAAAAACATTGAAGGGTGGTGGCTGTTAAAGATAATTTATGATTAACCTGTCAAGGAATTCAGAGCTTTGCTATTTGCCTCGGGAAAATAAAACTAATGAGCAGAGGAGATATTTAAGATGTAATTAACAGCTGAACGTCCTGTTTCTCTGTACACGTACTTAAATAAAACTGAATTGAAAAGAGGCTTCAGGTAAAACACTGCAAATTTCAATACTTATGAGCAAAACCAAAACCATTTAACAAATTAAAGAAATGCTCAACCTGATAGTTCTTATGACTGGTGGTTATTTGTTCCCTGTTTGAGTATAACGCCCATAATTTGGCATAGTATTTTGCTCGTAATATGTAAAACCTACAATAATCAAAATTGACTCATTTTATCCTGTTTGAATTAAATGCCTACTGTTTTCACTTAAGAAACCCTATCTGTGCAATAGCTGTGTTATTACTTGGATCGCGGTGTATCACAAACCTATAAAATAATATGTTACACAATTATAACTATTTAAGTCAACTGTCTTAATGTGAATTTTTTTGTAGTTTCACAAACAGGCATTCTAAAAGGAACACAAATGGGATGAAATTGCTATTTGCGATGTCAGTGTATAAATGCTTCAAACTATTTATATGAATTATTTTTCTTTTAGCGTTAACAGGTGGAGAAATTTCAAACACGTGCATTTTAACACGTTCCTAGTTAATTATATAGTTGAAATTGTGACCAAATGAATGATTTATGTATATATTAACACCCACAAGTGCCAACATAGCAAAGCAAAATTTCGCCTCAAAGTAATTTTCTCAAACCTCCCAAAAGTTAATGCCGCATGTTAATTGACTTCACAATGTTTCATAAATGTCATCTCCAATTAAATTACACATTTAAGCTATGATGTACTTTCAAAAAAAAAATGTTTTTGTTATTGTTAGTGGAAAATCATGTTCAAGTTGTTGGTTGTTTGCTTTGCTCGCTAAAGTGGGCACACTTTACTTCACTTGCAAGGTCTGAAAACTTGAAGGGCATGCACAAAACTGCAAAAGATTATATTGTAAGAAAGATAAAGAGAGAACTTGCACATCACATAAAATGCTTTCTTTGTACTCTGTTCATATCGTTATGCACAAGTATACCAACACAAGTCGAAAGGGATAAATGTACAGATGTGATTTTTGATAGTTTTTGATTCCAGCTTCTGTAGGCCAACAAAACGTGATACTGCTGTCTTAATACTATACACACCATTGGGAGAAACCATTTCATTTCATGCATGTAGGCATTTGTCTTGGAGTCGGCCATATAATACACTTGTTCAACGTGCTTGGAAGCAATAGGCAATTAAGGGGTTTTGAAGGGGTGCTTTTCTGGCTGTGTGAAAGGTTTCAGGTGTGAAGGGCTTATTTTCAAGAGCACTGCAAATTTATAAAGCTTTCAGGGCCCCCTTGTTAAAGGGGGAGGGGGAGGTAAGGCGCTCCAGTGCAATTTTCTATTCAGCGTCTGAACACTATGCACTGTTTCGTGTGTGGCTGGTAACAAGGGCTACGGTAATGGCACAGACAGCATCCTTTGGCACAAAGCCCGAGAGGAGAAAGAGATTACTTTTAAAAAAAAAGTATAGGCAAATCTGAAGCAAGCATGACAAGTTGAAGAACTATTCAACAATGACAACAGCCAGCCCCTGGACCGTGCACACAGATACCTACTTAATCAGAACACAAACTTTGTTGGAGGATGTTTCATAATGTATCAAATTGTCAATACTCCAGCTAATTCCCGTTGAGAAAGATTGTACATAATCGCTCATTAACTATTCATTGCAACTTTTACTTTTAAAAGCCCCAATTTCACTCCGTGTAGGAAGTTAACTAAAGCAAGCCGAGCGATGTAACAGGCAGAGCATTGGATGTAATGCTTTGTAATATCACATCGATGTGCACAGTTAAGGCATTTTCAGGACTGTATTTTCTCGATATGTTTAATCGAATTAACGGAGTTCTTACATAAACACACCCAAATGTACTACTCAACGTCAGGTGTAATCCTCTTTATTTCCCACTCCTATTACCTTCTCTATTTTAGGGGAACACACAGGCAATCCAATTGGACATCACAGAAATGCTTCCTCAGGTAATTTCCTGTTCCGGTCCCCGTTGTCTAAACATTCCCAACGTCACCTGTGTGCAGTCCATTTTGACCAATAAGGCAAAGTATGTTAGTTGCATGTTACATGGTATGGACACAGGCCATTGTGCCCAACAAACCCCAGCCAGGGTTTATGCTGAAAGAGCCCAAGAAGCGTTGCTGAAAATCGAAAGATTGTCTTCGTTTATTTAAATAAAGTAAGTTTTGGACCATTTCTAACTAACGATATGCAATGGCCATCAAAAGCTGACCTCCACCTCCCATGGCGATAGAGGGAATAAACCGTTTTATAATCAGGATGTTATCAACAATGAACACCGAATAAGGTGTTTCAGGAAGCAAGTTTGAAGTGTGCAAAATATCTATGAAGGATTGGAAATCTCTCAATTCTTGAGTACAGTTTGCGATTGGAAAACTTTTGCATCACGCCTGCAGGAATGCCTTTTATTTGATATTCATGCACCAGAAGCTATTAACAATCAAACAAGTATGGAATTTCCAAACTAGCAAATAGCAACCAAGTCTGAAAATCACAAATACAAAAAAAATGAGCATTTACAAATAATTGGCAATAAAACAGCAATGTAGGTGAACCAGTTCAATGCCTCAAAATATTCCTTAGAAAAGCTTTTGGTTTGCCATGTTGTATTTATCACTTAAGCTGAGGACGAACTGATGGAAATAAGTTTTGTTACACAATTTCTTTTTTAAAAAGCCGAACAAGAAAATCATTATACGTGTCTGCACAATAGTTTTGTAGATGTTCAGGTGCCATTCCTTTCTAGCTAAAGAAAGTTGCCAGACACAGTTTCAAGTATGCGTTTGTGTTTGCAATCATGCAGAATTTCCTTTTATGATTAACGCGCGAGACAGCTCCTCACAAAGCATGATGGTGCTTGCCGTTTACAAGCCCCGTTTCCTTGCCAAAAATAGAAAGAGCATGATGAAAATCGTCATTATAAGCTGTTTAAAGCTATTCAAATTTGTTTACATTTTTCAATAAAACATCAAAAACGCAGTCTCTTCAAACTCATGTCAAGGTAAAAGCAATTGTTGCATGTTATATGCACTGGGTGACATAGAACATAGAACAGTACAGGCCCTTCAGACCACAATGTTGTGCCGACCGTTTATCCTAATCTAAGATCAACCTAACCTACACCCCTTCAATTTACTGCTGTCCATGTGCCTGTCTAAGAGTCGCTTAAATGTCCCTAATGACCCTGACTCCACCCTCCGCTGGCAGTGCATTCCACACACCCACCACTCTCTGTGTAAAGAACCAACCTCTGACATCTCCCCCATACCTCCCTCCAAACACCTTAAAATTATGTCTCCTTGTGACACACATTTCCACCCTGGGGAAAAGTCTCTGGCTATCCACTCTATCCATGCCTCTCATCACCTTGTACACCTCTATCAAGTCACCTCTCTGCCTTCTTCGCTCCAGTGAGAAAAATCCTAGCTCCCTCAACTTTTCTTCATAAGACATGCTCTCCAGTCCAGGCAGCATCCTGGTAAATCTTGTCTGTACCCTCTCCAAAGCATCCACATCCTTTGTATAATGAAGCGACCAGAACTGGACACAATATTCCAAGTGTGGTCTAACCAGAGTTTTATAAAGCTGCAGCAAAACCTCACGGCTCTTAAACTCAATCCCCCTGTTAATGAAAGCCAACACACTATCAACCTGGGTGGCAACTTTGAGGGATCTATGTACGTGGACCCCAAGATTCCGCTGTTCCTCCACACTTCCAAGAAACCTGCCTTTAACCATGTATTCAGCATTCAAATTCGACCTTCCAAAATGAATCACTTCACATTTATCAAGGTTGAACTCCATCTGCCACTTCTCAGCCCAGCTCTGCACCCTGTCAATGTCCTGTTGTAACCTACAACAAACCTCAACATTATCTACAACTCCACCAACCTTTGAGTCATCGGCAAACTTACTAACCCACCCTTCCACTTCCTCATCCAAGTCATTTATAAAAACACAAAGAGCAGAGGTCCCAGAACAGACCCTTGCGGGACACCACTGGTCACCGACCTCCAGGCGGAATACTTTCCATCCATTACCACTCGCTGTCTTCTTTTGGCCAGCCAATCCTGTATCCAGACAGCCATGCCCCCAACTTTCCGAATGACCCTACCATGGGGAACCTTATCTGACCTCCTTCAATTTTAATGGACAAATAGAGTATGCAAACTGAACACTGATACAGCCAAGAATGTGGCTGATGCGTCAATGAAGATTCTGCTGAGAACAACACAAATCAAGTCTTTATGTTTGTAATATATTCTCGGTCGTCACAGCAGCTGCCTTTCATTTGCGAACATATGAAGCAGGAGTAGGCCATTTGGCCCTTCGAGCCTCCTCTGCCATTTGATAAGATCATGGTTGATCTGACAAGAACCCCAAATCTGGGCCCCCAGCTTCCCCCGGTAACCTATCTCTCCCCCACCCCCCACCCCCCTCCTTGATAACCAAGAATATTTATTGTTATTGTAACAACACATCAAACAACACTTCATATAAGCAAGTGCTGGAAGCGTCACTGTTGAGATTCTGAACAAAGTATAACATCTTGTAATGTACTGTTGTAGAGATACAATGTAAAGACAGAAAATGCCAGCGAGCTTAATTATTTTCTTCAGTTTTGTTATTTTTTAATACAAAGATATATGATAAACAGATGTAATGCAAAAAAAAGACTCCTCTTTGTATGAAGACATTCATTTATCCATCTACAGTAGATGAGGAAAATATTGGGTAGAATTTTCCTTCAGCGGGATTTTCCGCTCCCGCCGGAGGCAATAGATTTTTGAACGGCTCGCCGCATTTTCCAGCCCGCCCCCTCCGTGATACGGCCACAAAAATTTAGCCCATCATTTCTGTTTCAGGAATGTGGAAAAAAAAGTCTCGAAAGAAATAGCTTACAACCTTCTTTGAGTGAAGATAAACACCTCGCCCCCTGCAACATGAACCGTGATTCTCAGTGAGCAATGGTTTGGGAGATCTGCCAGTGTATTGTATTTTAAGCTTGCTCAAATGCTCGGTACTGCCCTCTGAGTCATAGAGTCATGGGTTCAAACCTCACTCCAGGGACTTGTGCATATTACCCAATGGAGTGCCAAGGGAGTGCTGCATTGTTGGAGATATCCTATTTCTCTGCCTATTCCGATTGATGAAATGGTACTATTTGAAATGTGGTTTCATAATATCGGCATTGGCGCGCTGCCACAGGATCTTTTACATCCACCTGTGAGGACAGATGGATCCTCAGTTTAACATGAGTTTTACAATGGAACCACTGCTCTGAAGATACCTTTTTCTACAAACCAACACTTATCTGCATTTTCAGAAAGTAATGGAGCACTCTAGGGAAATGAAAAGTAAGTTCCTTTTTTTTCTAGTTATATATTTGTCTTGTCGTGGAGATCAGCTTAATGCAGATAACCAATTTTCTTTAATCAGTGCGTTGGAGAGGATGAGTCCAAATTGGGTAATAAGGAAGATGCTGCCAGTATTGGGAAACATTGCAGTTAACCTTGGACTGATCTAACTTCGTTTTGATCAATATTTTGTCAGAGGGCTGAATTTTCAGGACCACTCCTCCTGCCCCGAAGGTGGGTGTGGGCAGGACGCCTTGAAAATACCAGTGCTCGGTTTCAATCTCTGTGTTGATCCTGGTGCCAGCAATAATCACCAGGGTGACAGCAAAGTGGGGAGGACATCCTGCTCTCCTCCCCCTTGAGGCCAAATAAAGTTGTTTCATCATTTGGTTCGCATGTGTTGAAGTTGGAAGGTGAGATAGCTCAAGGAGTGAGCAGTTTTGGAAGCAATCAGTCTCTGAATAGCTAAGGGGAGCCTGTCATGCAGTAGGGAGATAGCCATCAATCTGACCCCATAAATGGGTCACTGGGGCAAAGGGGAAGTGGGCATTTGATTGGTGCTGGACAGGTGGCAAGGAGAATGGGCATTCCATGCCCAACATTTGAACAGGCTCAGCACCTACCTGGCATTACAGAGGCAGAAGAGCAGAGGGCAAGGCTGCCAAAGACAATTGGCAGCCATCTGCCCAGAATGAAGATTCCAGCTGATAATGGAGACAGGGCATTCAGCTCTTTAGCCTAGTGGCGATGAGAGACAACATGCTGCACATGAAGGGCAGAACCCTGGGCATCAGGGCGGAGACCTAGGAAGGCAATAGAAGCCCAACTCTGAACATGGGATCGACTGCCGAAGACACCGCTATCTGATGATGAGAAAGACCCACTGTCACAGGAGACTCCAATGTTCTGGCAGATAGTTACAGATAACTGTTCCCTCGTTGCTGGAGTCCGTGGACTTCACAGAACTGGGTACATGCTCTGTAATTGGCTTTTAAAGTTACTGTTGTCTTGAACTTCTTCACTTCTAATGCTTCCAAGGACCAATCATGGACTATTGTCAAACCACAAGACTGACTGGACATCACTGCATCTCAGTGGTCACTGATGCCCTCTTTGCCATAGCTGGACAGCTAATTCATTTACTGGATAGGCACAGCCAAGCAGAGATGGAGGGAGCCATTGAATGTCACCACTATCAAGGAACTGCCCAGACACAGAGTGTCATTGATTGCACCCATGTGTCCACCAGTCAGCTCAATCAAGAGGAAGGGTTTCCAATCTCTCAACATCCATCTGATTTTCAGCCACACCAAGAACTTCCTCCATATGTGTGCACTTGCTTTCCTGGCAGTTGCTATGAATCCTTCATTCTCTGCCAGTCCAGGCTGCATCAGATCTTTACTCCAAACCCAAAATGTGTCGATAGATCCAAAGGATTAAGGGAAATCCTTTGAAAGGACAGCAATTGACTCCCTCCAAAAAGACACCCATGAGGTGTATAAATGAGTGCCACAGTTCATCTGACACACCTCCATTTCCACTGTCAATGGCTCTAGGGGGATAGGAAATTCATCTTGATATAAATCAAAGTTAAAGTACATGGGATTGCAGGTGGTGTCTTGAGATGGATAGAAAGTTGTTAACAGACAGGAAGCAAAAAGTTGGAATAAATGGGTCTTTTTCCGATTGGCAGGCAGGGGTTTGTGGGGTACCACAGGGATCTGTGCAAAGACCCCAACTGTTCACATAATATATTAATGATTTGGACGAGTGAAATAAATGTAGTATTACTGCAGATGATACACAGTTGGGTGGGAGGATGAACTATGAGGAGGATGCAGAGGGATTTGGACAAGCTGAGTGGTGGTAACAAAAATAGGAAGACAGATTAATATTTGAATGGGTGTAAATTGAGAGAGGTGGATACACAGTGAGACCTTGGTGTCCTCGTGCATTAGTTACTGAAAATAAGCTCACACGTACAGCCGGTCATAAAGAAGGTAAATGGTATGTTGGCCTTCATAGTCAGAGGATTTGCATCTCAGGATGTTTTACTCCAATTGGCCACATTTGGAGTACTGTGTGCAGTTTTGGTGTCCTTATCTGAGGAAGGATGAGGAGAAACTAAGTCAGTTCGGGTTATATTCATTGGAGTTTAGAAGAGTGAGGGGGATATCAAATAAACTTACAAAATTCGAACAGAAATAGATAGGGTAGATTAAGAAAGAGTGTTCCTGATGGTGGGGGAGTCCGGAACTAGGGGTCATAGTTTGAGAATAAGGGGTAAACCAATTAGAACTGAGGTGAGGAGAAATTTCTTCACCCAGAGAGTGGTGAATCTGTGGAATTCATTATCATAAAAAGTAGTTGAGGTGAAAATATTGTGTAATTTCAAGAAGGAACTAGATACAGCTCTTGGGGCTAAAGGGATCAAAGGATATGGGGGGAAGGCGGGATCAGGGTATTAAACTTGATAATCAGCCATGATCGTAATAAATGTTGGAGCAGGCCGTAAATGCTGAATGGCCTTCCTCTGTTTCTATTTTCGATGTATGTTTCTATGCAATTAAGGGCACATCCCTGTGGAAATCTGAACTTTAATTAATTCCCATTTAAGGTGGGTTTCTGACTCTAAAGCAGACCAAGCTCCTGTTTCCTGCCTCCAGTGTGAATATTCAGCCCATGGGTCATTACACCACAGAAGGAGGTCATTCAGCCGATCGTTCAGCCATTTCAGCTCTCCATCAAGAAATCTAGTCAACCCCACTCTACCCCTATAACCCGACAAGTTTATTTACCTCAAATGCCCATCCAATTTCCTTTTGTAATCATTCAACATCTCTACTTCCACCACCCTTGAAGACAGCAAGTATTAGATCATTGCCACCTGCTGAGTAAAACAAAAACTTTCTTTCCCTCATTCCCCATGCATCTCTTGCCCAAAACCTTACATCTGTGTCCTCAAGTTTTGTACCTAAAGGGAATGACTTTTCTTTGCCTACCTTGTCTCAACATGCCATTCTCTTGTACACCACTATCAAATCTTTCTCAATCTCACGGGATCCAAGGCAAACATCCCCGCGTCTCCAGCTGAACCTTGTAGCTAAATTGCCTCAATTATGGAACCATTCATGTAAATCTCTTCTGTAAATCTCTTCTGTATCCTCTCAAGGACCTTCACACTTTTCCAAAAGTGTGGTGAGCAATGCTGTCATTGTGGCCTAACCAGAGTTTTACAAAGGTCCTGCATCACTTTCCGGCTTTTGTACTCAATACCTTTATTTATGAAGCCCAAGATCCCATACACTTTGCTAATTACTCTTCTCTCAATATGTCCTTCCACCTTCGAAGATCTATGCACATGCAGCCCCCCCCCGCATACACTATTCAGAACTCTGCCATTAAGTTATTAAGTTTATCTTGCCTGTCCCTATCCCTCCTAACAAATCTGACTGACCTATAGTTATGACCACACTTCCCCGAAGAAGGGTGTCACGTATGCCACTTTTCAATCCTCTGGCACATCTCCGAAGTATTTAGGGAAGTTGTCAGACTGTGAGAAGCCCTCCTATTATCTCCACCTTCACTTCCCTGAGCAAACATGGGATTTGGGCTAAACAACTTATCTGCTCGAAGTGAGCCAGCCTTTCCAGTGTATCGTGCCTATCAATTTTCACCCCATCCATTACCTTCACCATCCTCGCTTCTACAGATATTTCATCAGCATCCTTTTCCATGGTAAGTATTCTCAGCTTGCCCTGCCCCTCTAAACATATATGACCAACTTTGTCCTGAATAGGCCTTACCTCGCCTCTTAATTTGTGCTTATTATTTATATGGCAGGAGAAGATTTTGGGTTACCTGTTATGCTAACTGCCATTCTATTTTCATATTCTCTCCTTGCCAGTCTTATTTTCCTCTTCACTTCCCCACTCAACAAATTCTGCAATCGGCTTGGGTTCTCACTTGAAGAATTCACCTGATGAGAATCGTACACCCTCTTTTTTTCTTTCATCATTATCCCGATCTCCATCATGATCCAAGGATCCCTGACATTGATTCCCTTGCCTTTTGCTCTTGTTGAAATATACTTAACCTATATCTGAAACATCTCCTTAAAGCTCATAGGCATGTTTTAGCGGCCTCACAGTACCCAACCTGGTGTCGGGACAAGGCCATTGAATCTTGCGAGAGGCCGCTCGCAAGATTTGTGATGCTTCAAATGCCTCGCGAGATTTAACAAAATCTCGTGAGATGCTGCACAATCTGGATCTTGCCCTCAAACATGGACCAGTCATAATGTCACCCAGGCCATTAGAGACACCCAGGTGGTTGGGCACAGGGCAGGGTGGCACCCAGGAACTGCCATAGAATTGAATCTTGACACAGGCCCATAGTTGCCCATGACTACCTGGCACTTTAGGCACATTGAGGATAATGTGTCTAAGATTAGGTGTAATATGAATGCGGTAAAGTATTTTGAACTGGGCCTACTTCATCTTATTGCAAACTGAAATTTTGCCGGCATTACCCCATGTCTCCTCGTCGATCTTGATTGCTAAGTCATTTTCCCATGCCTGCAAGGCACGATGTGGTGATGCAGGCTCTGGAATTCAAAACATCGGAGGCCTTGCTAATCAGCTGTTCCGGCTCCACAGAATTCAGGATTCTTTTCACCAGGGAAAGTGAAGAATCAAGACGCAGGGAAGTCTTGTTAAGGATAAAGTCTCTACACTGTAAGTACTTAAAAAGGATTGTCTTGGAATACCAAGTTGCTGACATAGCTGCTCAAAGGATGATGAGGAAGCATCTCTGAACATGTCTCCCCGTCTAAAAATGCCTCTATCTCTCCAGGTATTCGATCCATTGTCGAGTAGACTGGCTGGGAAGTCTGGACTGCCCTGGATTGGAGCGAGAGCGAAAGACAATTTAGATCTCCCTTCTAGTGGAGGGATCAACCTTCACACTTATGATTATCACACATAGCAGAGCTTGCCTTAATGTCATCATAAAACAACAAGGGCTGGATAGGGAAAAATCATAGATTATCATAGAATTTACAGTGCAGAAGGAGGCCATCATAGATTTTATAGTGCAGAAGGAGGCCATTCAGCCCATCGAGTCTGCACCGGCTCTTGGAAAGAGCACCCCACCCAAGGTCAACACCGCCACCCTATCCCCATAACCCAGTAACCCCACCAACACTAAGGGCAATTTAGGACACTCAGGGCAATTTATCATGGCCAATCCACCTAACCTGCACATCTTTGGACTGTGGGAAGAAACCGGAGCACCCGGAGGAAACCGACGCACACACGGGGAGGATGTGCAGACTCCGCACAGATAGTGACCCAAGCCGGAATCGAACCTGGGACTCTGGAGCTGTGAAGCAATTGTGCTATCCACAAGGCTACCGTGCTGCCCCACGACTGCTCTGCTTCAATATTGAGCCAAATGCATTCTAACCAGTCTCTGATGAATTTTATGTGAGAGGCCAGCTAATATAGCCTAATATTCGAGAGACCTAACCCCCACTACCCACCTCCCTGCCCCCCACCACAGATTCTGGTAACTGAAGCTTAGCAAACTTAACACAAGGGTTCTTTTTGTTCCAAATAAATGGACGATTCATTTCATTAATTTCCTTAACGATTCTAACCGACAACAATGTGGTCAGCATTTGCAGAGGGGTACCACAATCTGGGCAACACGTTCATTTTAATTAGGGCGATCCTCCCATGAAATCAGCAGTGCAGACCATTGAGCAAGGTCCCATCTAATAGTCGTGACCAATTGTGGGAAGTTGGCCCAATGTAACTGTCTAAAGGAAGTGCTAATTGAAACTCCCAGATATTTATACCCATGGGGGACCATCTAGAGGAAAGTTAGCCAGGAGATGTGCTGTATTTCTCAAACCCCCCCCCAACCACACGACCTACCAACATAGCCTCAGAGCTAGTAGTTAATCTTTTAACTAGAGAAGGCACTAAATCTATCCACCTCTCCAATAATGGCAGGGACTGAAACACACCAGGGTTCAACACAAACAGTAGCACATCATCTGCATAAAGCACGACCTTGTGTTGCTTTATTGGCATTCTAATCCCAACATCAAATCCGAATCTAATGGCATCTGCTAACGGCACGATGGCCAACTCAAATAACAAGCGGGACAGAGGGCAGCCCTGCCCAGTTCCTCTCTGAAGCCCAAAGCTCAGCGACCTTAAACTGTTTTTTTTATAATGTCTTTATTAGTGTCACAAGTAGGCTTACATTAATACTGCAATGAAGGAAGTTAGTGTGAAAATCCCCTAGTCGCCACACTCCGGCCCCTGTTCAGGTACACTGAGGGAGAATTCAGAATGTCCAATTAACCTAACAAGCATGTCTTTCGGGACTAGTTGGAGGAAACGGGAACACCCGGTCGAAACCCATGCAGATACGTGGAGAATGTGCAGACTCCGCACAGATGGTGACCCAAATCAGGAATCGAACCTTGATCCCTAGCGCTGTGAAGCAGCAATGCTAACCACTGTGCAGAGCATATGAGGAAGAAACAATGTGCCTTGCAACATATCCCACCAGATAATTCCACTCGGTCAAAGGCTTCTAAGCCCAGACCATCCAATGCACCCTTCTGAAAAACCTGAATCAATTTGAGCAGCTTTCTAATATTGACACTAGAAAATCTTCCCTCATAAACCCAGTCTGGCCCTCCTGCACAATTGTCGGAAGGGTGTCCTCCAACCTTTTTGCGAGATAACACTTTCAAGTTGACATACAGAAGAGATATTGGCCAATAGGAGGCACACTCCTCTGGGTCTTTTTCCCCCTTCAGAATCAATGAGATATCAGTCTCATGCAGAGTCGGCGACAGCATTCCTGACAAAAGAGTGACAATACATACTCACCAGGGAGTCGAACAACAAATCCATAAACTCTGTTTAAAACACACCCAAAGCCATCGAGTCCTGGCACTTTACCTTGCTGAAGGTCCTGAATGGCCATTCTTAGCTCCTCCTTAGAAAGAGGAGCATCAAGAGCTCCGCCTTGGCTTTCCAAGGCCTCCAGAGATGCTGGAGAAGAAAATAAATGTTGCATACCCATCAACACATCACCCTGCATAATCCCCTGCACATAATTCCCTATAAGTCCCATTTATCTCCTCTGTATTCATAACCCTTCTCTCATTCGCAAGCCACACAGAGGGAACCATCCTAGATTCAGCCCTTGTCTTTGTCAAGCAGGCAAAGTATTTGTTCTGTTTATTTCCTGACTCGTACAGCTTCTGCCTTGCAAACTTTAAACTTTTTCCAGCCTGTTGAGTCAATAGAGTCCAGAGCCATCCTTTCCATAGTAACCTTCTTCAATTGCCAATTGAGAGTCCTCGTATAACTGTCCTCCACCTTTGTCAAACAAACCTCCAACCTCTGCTGGCTCTCCAGCATCTTGCCTCATTTATTAGCTGTATAGAAAATAATCAGTCATCGAGCATAAGCCTTACTTGTCTCCCTCAAAATGGAGGTGAAAATATCTGGGGTTGAGTTCACTGAGGGGATTAACTCAAACTCTGTTTTAAAGTGCCTATTTAATGATGTTTCTCTTATCAGGGAGATATTAAACCTCCATGTTCTTGACTGGGAGGGTGAGCCCTTAAGCAAATATTCCAAGAAAACGGAGGCATGGTCTGAGATTACAATGCTACCAGTGGCGCAAAAGGATACCAGGTGCAGGATAACCATTGGCACAAAAAAGTAGTTGATTCTAGTATGACATTGATTTGGATTTGAAAAGAAGGCAAAGTCTTTACCCCTGGGGTGTAAAGTCTTCCAAACATCCACATTACCCACCTCCTCACAAGCTGAGGCCAATACCATAGCTTGCAGTATGTGTGGGTGAGGGTGTGTGTGTGTGGGGGGGGGGGGGGGGGGGCACGGATCGGTCGTAGTGACCGGGAGCTTACAGGGGGTTCAGGTGACAATTAAAGTCACAAGTCACAAACGGGTTGGCCAAGGTCAACTCAGCAAAATCCAAAAAAAAAACTTAGTAATGAAGCTTGGGGAGTAATTTGGGGGTCTCTATACATTCATTGTTGAAACGATGTCCGCACCTGTAATAACTTGCCTACATCCCTTGTCCTTGGTTCAATTTTCCACCTTAAAGGGGGCATTCTTATTGATGAGGATTGCCACCCCCTGCAGCTCAGCAAAAAGGATGTGAAGAAAAGCTACCCCGCCCCTCCCCCACTCTTATGTAATTTTAAATGTCCCTTATCGTCCAAATGAGTTTCTTGTAATAAGGCCATGTCGACTTTCTCCTTCTTAAGAAAGGAGAGGATCCTTTTCCTTTTGTGAGGGTGAAGGATGCCCCGTACATTCCATGAGAACATTTTAAGATTAACTGCTGCTATTAATTAGGCCACAGATAAGAATTAAACCAGATTTTCTTGCCACCATTGGGAATGTGTCATTACCCCTCCTCCTCCAACTGACTTTACACCAGAGGCTCAGGGTATCCCTAATCCATTGCTTTCATGGATAAAAGACAGTTTGTACCAAAGTAGGATAGAGTCAACAACACAGAACCACTCCCAAAATAACAAAAAAAGGAATCACAACCACAATCATTCAAATGGGATATTCCTCATTAAGGAGGATTAGCCCCATGGCAATACGATAGTTACCATCAGGGCACCTTCTCCAAAAAAGGGAGAAGAAAAGAAGAACAAACAAGTGAATAGGAATTGAATGCCCCCTCCCACATTTTAGACCAATCCATGAAGACCTGTACCCACCACCACCAATGGCACCATTCAGTTCTGCCACGATTAACACTTAGATGACACAAGAAAGATGATGGATAATAAACACACAGAACATCTACCATGACTAACCTCAGATAATATGAGTTCCTGAAACACTTGAAGAGGAGCAGAAGACATTCAAACAGCAGTCATATAATAGCGGTCATATAATACCCTTTGACAGGATTAAAGACAATAAATTCAGACAACATCACCATGAAAGGAAACACCCAGCTTGAGAAAATGTGGCAGCCTGTCCTCGAAGAACTTAATAGGGTCTTACCCTCCACAACCTCCAGCAGACCAATGATTCGGATTATCTTTCCTCAACCCAACTCCTCCAGGACTTCTGCCGTGCCACTCAACCAGTTCTCCAAGGGTTGAATTCTTGCCTCTGCAGAGGCATCATGCTCAACATTCAGGATTCTTTCTTCCGTATCTATAATTCAAAATCTTTATTATTGTCACAAGTAGGCTTACATCAACACTGCAATGAAGTTACTGTGAAAATCCCCTATCATTAAGCCTCTTCATGGTGCTTTGCAAATCTACCTCATGTGCATGTAGATTTTAGGTCAGCACATTAAACCTGTGGTCAATACCTCAGATAATTTTGCCAGTTATCATTTCGCACTTCCAAATTCACCCCAGAGAGCGTGAGTTTGAGAGACCTCCTGAGGATCAGGCCGCCATATTGAAAGGGTGCTGAATCAGTCTGTGCTCTTTTAGCAACATATTTCTTGACATTTTTCAGCATAACCTTACCAATACTAATCCCAAAGTTTCCCAGGGACACAACAGCAAATATTAGTTCAAGCATCAGATGGCTAAATAGTGGGTAATCAGGATAAATGATAGATTATAAGCGAGTGGTGCCGGCACCCATGGCAAAGCAGCAACCCCCGACCCGCATCATGTACCCCGGAAGAAAGGTCTTTTAAAAAATACTTTTAAAATTGTAGACTTTTTATCACATCATAATGGAGAAAGATGTCAAAATGCAAAGTCAGATTTTCAGAGGCAGTTAAGAAGTTAATATGCCATTAAAACCTTGTTATACCTTATCCAACAAGGTGTAACTTTCTCAAGAGTTTTTATAGTAAGACTACTAGAATAAAAGTGGAAGATTTTATCAGTTCATTGATTGCTTGGGGATTGCAATCTAGCAGGGGACCTCAACTGGACATTCTCTGGAGAAGTGTAGAATCATTGACAGCAACTTCTGGAGTTATTGCACAGAATAATAAAGTTTATCTGAGACTAACAACAGTGTGTTGATGGTGCTGGGGCAGTCCTGTGGGGAGGTTAATGTGAGAGTATACAATAGTTTCCCAGAAGTAAGAAGTGGTATTAATCCTTCTAACTTTTTATGGCTAACTATTCCTGTGTAACAGTGAGAACCATCCAAAGTTTGTGATGTAAACCACAATTTTGGATGTTTCTCAGTGCAGGGCAATTGCCCAGGGGAAGTTTGCACTTCCCAGGTAGTTATTGTGCAATCCTTACCTGGGAGCTCCTGGGGTGGGTTCCCCAACGTATCTTTGGGGTACCACCTAGTTACACTGCCCTGGGCTTGGACGTTAAGGTCTTTGATGTGTTTGTTTTCAATCACTGAAGCATTTTTGGCAGGATAACTTCCGCATTAAAGTCATGATACTCTTCTCCTCAGTCATTGACCTGACTCAGTACAGGTATCCAGGTGTCAAACTTTTGCGTAATCTATTGCAAAGAACCTGTGCATGCAGCCACCTTCAGCCATTTAAAATTTGATTTCACCATTTGAGTTGAGACTGCCTTTCAGGTTAGTGCTTGGTATGAAATCTGATAACTGGCATAATCCTGAGGAAAACACATTGGGTGAAAACATTGAAAATGGCATTTACTTTCATCAGCTCAAGTTTATTTTTCTCCTCCACCAACAGCGCTATGCTCAAAGCACCACACAATGACAAACTTTAACTCTCTTTTACAAATAGAGCAACACACCTGCAGCATGGTCCAAAGATTTTTTTTTTTAAATTTAGAGTACCCAATTATTTTTTTTTCCAACTCGGGCAATTTAGCGTGGCCAATCCACCTAAACTGCACATCTTTGGGTTCTGGGGATAAAACCCACACAGACACGGTGAGAATGTGCAAACCAAACACAGACAGTGACCTTGGGCTGGGATTGAACCTGGGTCCTCAGTGCCATAGGCAATAGTGCTAAGCATTGTGCCATCGTGCCGCCCGGCATGGTCCAAAGATGTGCAGCTTAAATGGATAGGCCATGCTAAAATTTCCCCTTGGTGTCCAACGATATGCAGGTTAGGTGGATTGACCATGCTAAAATTACTCCTTAGTGTACAAAGGTGTGCGGGTTAGGTGGATTAGCCATGCTAAATTACCCCGTGGTGTCCAAAGATGTGCGGGATAGGTGGATTAGCCATGCTAAATTACCCCTGTGTGTTCAAAGGTGTGAAGGTTATGTGAATTGAGCATGCTAAAATTACCCCTTAGTGTCCAAAGGTGTGCGGGTTAGGTGGATTAGCCATGTTAAATTACCCTCAGTGTTCAAAAATGAGTGGGTTAGGTGCAGTGTTAGGAGGTTTGGGTGGGGGCCTAGGTAAAATGCTCTTTCGGAGGGTCAGTGCAGACCCGAGGGGCTGAATTGCCTCCTTCGGCACTGTGGGAATTATATGGATTCTATGGGTTGATCTGATTAAAAGTGGTTTTGTGTTCTGTGTGTCTCAGCATAATTCCTGGCTCTCGCCTGGTTCGAATCTATCAGCTGCTGGAATAACTTCATTATCCTGAAGCCAATGACTGTTAAACTTATAGAACTCTGTCAATGTAGTTATTGCAGATGGCAATTGATCAATTGGACCTCCATTATTCTTTGACCGGGTCAAGAGTTGTAAGCTGCTTAGTGCCTCTTGACTTCGCAATGATATGATCCATAAAAGACAATGCATTGGCTTATGTTAGGGTAGTTAATGCCCTTTAGGCTACACAAATGAGTAGACTTACCATTTTAACAATGAACACTACACCAGGTGATCGGAGAACCATTGCAATATGTGTTCTTACAAATCTCGAATCTCTTGTACTTCTTTATGGATCTGAAAGATGTGCAAGACTTGAAATAGGCCCTCAAGCACTGGCCAAGTGCCACCAATCTCTACTGCCAGCAAAGACCTTCCAATGGAATTTAGTTGATCTAAAACCACAGACTACACCACAGTTCTCTACATCTGTTCACTGAAAGCTGTCGGGTATCCCCCACTGAAAAACTGTTTTAACTCTCTGTTGAATAATCAATGATGTCTCGCTCCTGCTGAGTTGCCAATCGGCCACTTTTTGCTGTTAACATTAGTTTAAACACATTAACATGGTAAGTCAACACCTACACTGCTGAGATGGTATTTTGACCATGTAATTTATATTTTATAAGGGCAGCACGGTAGCATAGTGGTTAGCACAGTTGCTTTGTAGCTCCAGAGTCCCAGGTTTGATTCCCGGCTTGGGTCACTGTGCGGAGTCTGCACGTTCTCCCCGTGTCTGCGTGGGTTTCCTCCGGATGCTCCGGTTTCCTCCCACAGTCCAAAGATGTGCAGATTAGGTGGATTGGCTATTCTAAATTTCCCTTAGTGTCCAAAAAGTTTAGGTGGGGTTACGGGGATAAAGGGGGATAGGATGGAGTTGTGGAGCTTAAGTTGTGGTGCTCTTTCCAAGGGCTGGTGCAGACTCGATGGGCTGAATGGCCTCCTTCTGCACTGTAAGTTCTATGATTCTATGATATCGCATCTGTATCTGACATGGTATGAGGAAATACATAATGAGCCAATAATTTTAATTCTCTCATTGGCAGAAGTGTAATCTGGAGCCTATTTGACATTTTTGTGCTTGGCTCTTGCAGCCCTACTAAACTTCTGGCAATCGTTCACGCAATCGGGACTTCCATAAACCTTTTTGATTAATGTGATCAAGTTATCTTTCTTGAGCATAAGCTCAACCACATCTTTACAGTTGCCAGGCAATTTTCCTGTTAAGTCCCTTTGATCAACTTTCATGTGTTTGGAATCTATGTGGACAGGAGCAGCACCAAAAGCATGTATACATTGCCTTGTATGCAGCAAAAAGAATCCCAAGGCATTTTATAAAGTGAGGATTTTACTCTGAACGTCAGGGAAACATTTACAGCACAGAAGAAAACCATTTGGCTCGTCCTCGTTCTTTCTCTTGTCCTCGTTCTATCTGAGTGGCCAAAAGAGAGTTATGCAGCCTGATCCATCCCTATTGGGTACAGCTTCTCAACTGCTTGTCCAATTGTCTTTTTATCAATACATTGAGGGTTTCTGCCCCTCCCACCTTTCCAGGCAGTGAGTTCCAGATCCCGACCACACTCTGGGTAAAATAAATATTTTCTCCCCTCTAATCCCACTATTGATTACTTTGAATATATACCTCCTGGTCAATGACCTGTCTGCTCAAGGAAATATAGGTACAAGGTAAAGTGGCCATAGTCCCAGATGGCCATAAGCTCCCTGGTGGTGATTTAGCCTGAGGATCACCACACCTCAGGCGTGAGGCAAGGTTGAGAATCATAGAATTTACAGTGCAGAAGGAGAGCTTTTGGCCCATCGAGTCTGCACCAGCCCTTGGAAAGAGCACCCTACTTAAGTAGCCTCCACCCTGTCTCTGTAACCTAGAACGCAATTTAGCATGGCCAATCCACCTAACCTGCACATCTTTGAACTGTGGGAGGAAACTGGAGCTCCCGAGGAAACCCACGCAGATAGGGGGAGAACGTACAAACTCCACACAGTCACCCAAAGCTGGAATTGAATCCAGGTCCCTGGAGCTGTGAGGCAGCAGTGCTAACCACTGTGCCATTGTACCACCCTCAAGAAGTTGGAGCCTATTTGATTAACATGAATATACCTTGAGAAGGTGGGGCCGAGAGAATTAACCTCAGCCGGTTCGGAAATTGGAAACTAGTTGCCTAATCTAGAATCATAAAGTCCCTACACTGCAGAAGGAGACCATTGGGCCTATCGAGTCTGCACCGACACTCTGAAAGAGTACCTGACCTAGGCCCATTCCCCACACTATCACAATAATTCTGTTACCCCACCTAAACTTTTGGACACTAAAGGGCAATTTATCATGGCCAATCCACCTAACCTGCATATTTTTGGGCTGTGGAAGGAAACTGGAGCACCCAGAGGAAACCCATGCAGACACTGGGAGAATGTGCGAACTCCACGCAGTCATCCAAGGCCAGAATCAGGCCCGGGTCCGGGCCCCTGGTGCTGTGAGGCAGCAGAGCTAACCACTGTGCCACCGTGTCGCCCTACATAATTTCACGTCCTTCTGGGCCCTTCATGATTTTATATGGAGATATGAGCAGACATACCAAGGTCCTCTGTTCCTCCACCCTTGTCAGAATTCTATCATTTATTGTGCTTTCTCATAACCTCCCCATATAAATTACCTCACAATTCTCCGGGTTGGATTCCATTTAACAGTTTTCTGTCCACCTGATCAGACCATTGCTCTCTTCCTGAAGTCCATAACATTCTTCCTCAATCAACACATAGCCAATTTTAGTAGCATTTGCTAAGTTTTTAAACTTTTAAGTCTAAATCATTGATATATATCACAAGCAAAAAATGGATCCAGTACTGAGTCCAGTGGAACCACACTGGAAAAAGCCTTCCAGTCACAAAAAACACATGTTGACCTTTACCCTTTGCATGCTGCCACTGAGCCAATTTTGGATCCAATTTGCGTTTTCTCTTGGATCCATTGAGCTTTTGATTTCCTGATCATACTCCCAGGGATCTTGTCAAAAGGGAAAATCCATGTCGACCACATCAAGTATGCGACCATCATAACCCTCATTTGCCATCGCAAGAAACTTAATCGAGTTAGTCAGACATGACCTTCCCTTAAAAAAAATCTACGCTGACTTTTTTTAATCCATGCCTTTCAAAATGATTGAAACCATCTCTCAATATTTTGCCAACAATTTCCCACCACCGAGGTTAAGCTGACTGGTCTATAATTACTTGGTCTCGCTCTCCTTTCCTCCCTTCACGACTGTATCTGTAACCAGACAGGATTGGAAAATGACAGTTCGGGGCTCCAGAATCACCTTTGCTTCTTTTAGCATTTCATCTGTGCCTGGTCACTTATCCATTTTCAAGAATGCTGAACATCCTATTATTTTCTCATTCACTCTGGGCAGAATATTGTCCAGTGAATTATTAGTCCAGTGAGAATACCACTACGCCACTGCCTCATCAGTTAAGTGAAAATGTTGGAAATACCCAACAAGTCTAGCAGCATCTGTGGTGGGGAGAAAGAGAGGGAAGGGAGGATTTTCCTCTCGTCCCCAGCCCCACACCTCTGCGGCGTGTTTTCTGGAGGCGGCTCACCGTTCGCCCACGGCAGGATCTTCAGGTTTGCCAATGTGATGCTCAATCAATAACTCCAGAAGCGAGATTGGAGACAATTGAAGGCTTTATTACACTAGATGTTTCCTCCAGCAGCGCAGGTACAGAAGGCAGCTGCTGGGCGACACGGGCTATTATACTCCGCCTTACTGGGCGGGACCAGCAGACAGGCTTAACCAATGAAAACAGTACCTTCTACACCAATGGTCTTACAGCATTACAGTGTACCGTAATACCAACTACCACACAATGTCAATGGTGTTTTGCATTGTTCGCCGGCAACGCCGCAGGGGCACCCATTGCGGGGGGTAAGTGTTGCCATCAGCAGGACCGGAAAATCCTGCTGATGGAATGGGCTGGAAAATCCCACCCAGTGTTCAGTCGTGATCGTTCATCAGAACCGTTATCACAGGTTACCAGATAATCTTTTTTACTTGTTGGTTTTAGGTATTGGTTTTCGATGTTGGTTCAGTTGATTTCTGGTGAAAGGTTGGAATGTGCATTTGCAGTGCAAGCAGAATTATTGGTTCCATACGGCAGGATGTTGAATTAATGCTTCAAAACTGTTATAACCTGCCTGCTTACCATTGGCTGGGGTCTAATGACAATCTCACAATCCTGTGGGAGTATGAGCTTCCCCAATGAGGGGGGGGGGGGGGGCGGAGAAATCATTAGCAGACTCCCTGTATAAATAAAGCTGGCCAGTTTGGAACTAGCAGGAAGGAGTAAGCAGCAAGTGAGGTTGCTCCTGCTATGTTCTCTATGTTATTGTAAATAAATGTTATTTCTTGTATCCTTGAAACTCGTGCTGGATTCTTCGTGGCCCTCACAAAACTGGCGACGAGGGTTAACGTGAATAGCTGCCTACACTGCTGAAACCACCTCCCTGGATTTTTGTTGGATACAGGTTGGAAGTTGTTTTCTATTACACCATGCCTTTGTATGGACGTTTGGATGTTTTTGATGCTGTGCTGGAAAGCTGGAACCAGTATGCACAACGGATGCGTTACTATTTCTGGGCAAACAATATCACTGAAAACGAGCGCCAGGTGGTCATATTGCTCACCGCCTGCAGCCCGCATACATTTGGGGTGATTAGGAGCCTTACGTACCCAGCTGCGCCGGACACCAAAACGTTTGAGGAACTTGCGAATTTAGTGGGGCAGCATTTTAACCCAGCCCCGTCCACGATAATCCAACGTTACCGGTTTAATCCCGCTGAGAGGACCCCAGGAGAATCCCTTGCCGATTTTCTATCCAGGCTACGCAGGATTGCGGAGTACCGTGACTATGGTGAGACCTTGTCAGAAATGTTACGCGACCGTTTGGTTTGCGGTATTAACAATGCGGCCACCCAGAGAAAGTTGTTAGCACAGCCAACATTGACTTTTCAACAGGCCATTCAAATAGTATTGTCCCGAGAGAGTGCAGAACGAGGAGTGCAGGAGATACAGGGAATGGAAGTGCATGCCTTGGGGCGCAACCCCTTCCGTCCGAAAATGACCCCCCGCACTCCTGCGATACCTTGGGCGAGACGACGTCCAGATCGACGCCAGTGGCCGTCGGACATTCCTCCCCAAAGGGAGCCTTCTCCAGAACCAATGGATGAGGAGCCATGTCCGTGTCAGACTTGTAGGCGCCGACCCCGTCGCGGATGCCGGTCCTGGGGGTGCCAGAGGCGCCGTCGTTCCGACCGAAACCTACCATGTGGATGAACCTGCGGCGATTATTCCTGAGGACGTGGAGATGGAGGACGACTGCCTGCAGCTGCATTGTGTGGCAGCTCCCCGTGTGGCCCCCATTAAGGTGACAGTACGGGTCAATGGCCACCCGCTCGAGATGGAGTTGGACACTGGCGCAGCGGTCTCCGTGATCGCCCAGAGGACATTCGACCGCATCAAGCAGGGTATACAGACCCTTACATTAACCGACACACAGGCCAGGTTGGCCACCTACACGGGGGAACCATTGGACATCGCAGGAACTACGATGACCCCTGTTGTTTATTGACGCCAGCAGGGGCGTTTCCCACTTATCGTGGTGCGCGGCCATGGGCCCAGCCTGTTGGGTCGGGACTGGTTGCGCCATTTGCGCTTGCAGTGGTAGCACATCCTCTGAACAGTTTCTGGAGGGTTGACTGAGGTGCTAGGACGATACCCAGATGTATTTCAGCCCGGTTTGGGGAAAATAAAAGGGGCCGTAGCCCGTCTCCAAGTCGAACCAGGAGCCATGCCGCGCTATTTCCGGGTGCGCCCGGCGCCTTACGCCTTGCTCGAGAAGGTAGAAGGGGAGCTCACTCGTTTGGAAACTTTGGGTATTATCAGGCCCGTCCGTTTCGCTGACTGGGCAGCACCAATTGTACCTGTAATGAAGCCAGATGCCACAGTTCGCTTGTGCGGTGACTATAAACTTACAGTGAATACGGCTTCCCGACTCGACTGATATCCAATGCCTCGCATAGAGGATCTCTACGCAAAGCTTGCAGGTGGACTCTCATTCACAAAATTAGATATGAGTCACGCCTACCTACAGTTGGAGCTGGACCCTGTCTCCCGACCATATGTAACGATTAATACACACCGGGGCCTGTATGAATATACACGTTTGCCCTTTGGAGTATCCTCTGCCTGTGCTATTTTTCAACGCGTTATGGAGGGCATTTTGAGAGGTTTACCGCATGTCGCTGTCTACTTAGATGACGTTTTGATCACAGGGACGTCGGAGCAGGAACATTTGGAAAATCTGGACGCTGTCCTTTGACGCATTTTGGAGGCTGGAGTCTGCTTACGTCGCACAAAGTGCGTCATTCAAGCGAAGTAAGTAGTCTACCTGGATTATCGGGTGGACCGCAAAGGTTTGCACCCCATCGCAGAGCAGGTGCGTGCGATTCAACAGGCCCCCGCCCCGACTGACACTTCGCATCTTCGTTCTTTTCTTGGCCTCGCAAACTATTACGGGAAGTTCCTCCCCAATCTGGCAACTCCGCTGGCCCCGTTGCATCTTTTGCTAAAGAAAAATCACACCTGGGTTTGGGGTCAGCCGCAAGAAACCGCTTTCCGGCGGGTAAAACAACGATTGTCGTCGTCTGGGTTACTAACCCACTATGGAAAGCCTTTGCTCGTCACATGTGATGCATCCCCGTATGGTATTGGGGCCGTCCTGTCCCACAAGATGGAGAACGGGACCGAGCGGCCGATAGCTTTCGCCTCCCGCTCAATGACTGCAGCGGAAAAAAAGTACGCGCAGATCGAGAAGGAGGGCCTGGCAGTGGTCTTTGCGGTGAAACGTTTCCACCAGTACGTGTATGGCCGCCACTTCACTATCGTGACTGATCATAAGCCTCTGCTGGGACTTTTCAGAGCGGATAAGCCAATATCACTCATTGCTTCCACACGGATCCAGCGCTGGGCTTTGTTGCTCGCTGCATACGAGTATTCTCTGGAGCACAAACCAGGAACACAGATAGTGAATGCTGACGCACTGAGCCGATTGCCTTTATCGACCAGCCCCATGTCGACCCACACGACAGGTGAGGTGGTTGCATCCCTAAATTTTATGGACACCTTGCCTGTTACGGCATCACAGATCCGTGAGTGGACCCAGACGGAGCCAGTCCTGTCAAAGGTTCGACACATAGTCCTGTATGGTGGGCAGCATAGACAGCTCCCAGGCGAGTTGCGGGCATTTTCCTCCAAGCTGTCAGAATTCAGCATGGAAGACGGCATCCTCTTGTGGGGGACACGTATGATTGTCCCGGAAAAAGGACAGGGGCTAATACTAAGGGCATCCAGGTGTGACCAAAATGAAAATGTTGGCCCGGAGTTATGTTTGGTGGCCAGGCCTCGTCGCCGACATTGAGA
Organism: Scyliorhinus torazame; assembly: GCF_047496885.1. Taxonomy (NCBI): domain Eukaryota; kingdom Metazoa; phylum Chordata; class Chondrichthyes; order Carcharhiniformes; family Scyliorhinidae; genus Scyliorhinus; species Scyliorhinus torazame. The sequence continues at coordinate 50,074,911 of NC_092718.1, read as the reverse complement.
AGGTGGCCCAAAACTGCTCCATTTGTCAGGAGCATCAGAAGCTTCCGCCAGCCGCGCCCCTACATCATTGGGAATGGCCAGGGCGGCCTTGGGCGCGCTTGCATGCGGATTTCGCCGGCCCTTTTCAAGGATCCATGTTCCTTTTATTAATCAACGCCCAGTCTAAATGGCTAGAGGTGCATAAGATGCTAGGCACAACGTCCTGCGCAACAATTGAGAAGATGCGTTTGTCTTTTAGTACACATGGCCTACCCGAGGTGCTGGTCATGGATAACGGCACTCCATTCACCAGTGAGGAGTTTGCGAGGTTCATGAAGATGAACGGCATACGCCATATCCGCACTGCCCCTTACCACCCGGCTTCAAAACGCGCAGTGCAGACATTCAAACGAGGCCTAAAGAAGCAGTCTTCCGGGTCAATGGACACGCGACTGGCTCGCTTTTTGTTTTCGTATAGAACCAGCCCCCCCCATGCGGGGACTGGGGTAGCTCCCGCAGAACTCCTAATGGGCCGGAGACTTCGCACCCGCCTTAGTATGGTTTTCCCGGACATTGGCGCAAAAGTACGCCGCACACAAGAACGACAGGGACAGGGTTTTTCTCGGCATCGGCCAATTCGGCAGTTTGCGCCCGGTGACCCAGTGTTCGTTCGAAATTTTGCAGGTAGTGCCCAGTGGGTCCCTGGCGTAATCTTTCGCCAAACGGGTCCTATATCTTACCAGGTGCAAGCCCAGGGTCGTCTCCAGCACAAACATGTAGACCACGTTCGGTCCAGAAGGCTATCCTTTCCAAAGATTCCCCACCCCCGGAGCTTATTTCTACAGCCGCTGAGACCAGAGACAATGGAAAGTAGTCCTCACAATCTTCCTCTGGTGCCTCACTCAAAGCCTGCGCAGGTCGTTACAGAACCCCGCGGAGATAGAGATGCCGAGATGACAGAGGCAGCAGACTCTGACTCCGAGATGGAGACATAGGACGCATCAGAGGGCGAATCCTCAGGCCGTGGATGTACAACCATTACGCCGTTCATCACGGAGGCGCCGGTCTCCGTCTCGTTACACGCCGCCCAATCCAGCGCCTTGAGCAAATGGTGTCCGGCCTGCGGCAAAACGAGTCCGACGCCCTCCTTCGCCAGGGTCTTCGGTGGATTCCTTGGACTTCGGGGGGGGGAGGGATGTTATAACCTGCCTACTTACCATTGGCTGGGGACTAATGACTATCCCACAATCCTGTGGGAGTATGAGCTTCCCCACTGAGGGGGGGGCGGAGAAATCATTAGCAGATTCCCTGTATAAATAAAGCTGGCCAGTTTGGAACTAGCAGGAAGGGGTAAGCAGCAAGTGATGTTGCTGCTGTTATGTATATATATGTTATTGTAAATAAATGTTATTTCTTGTATCCTTGAAACTCGTGCTGGATTCTTCGTGGCCCTCACAAAAAAAACCTACAGTTTAACCATTCTACCAAAGAACGCATAGGGTTTGATTTGTTCTTTAAATCAAGGGTAGATTATGTAGTGAGCAACCTAAATTGTGCTTAGCTTTGGAATGTGAAAAACATGTTCGCTTTTAATTTAAAAACGACACACACAGGAACAAAAAAAAAGTGACTCAAGGTGTTCACGGAGGTGATATTTTAAAATATTACCACGCGGCTCAACGGATCTTTGCGAACGCTTCTTCAGACCAATTTTAGCGAGATTTGCTTTGCACTGATTAAACAAGTACAATCGATTAAAAATTGTACTCAGCAGGAAATTAATCATCTAATTGCCTTGTCAACACGCCACCTGGTATGAGCACAGTACAGGAGGGTTCATGACTGGTTACAGTTGTTCAAATTCTTTTTTGCAATATTTCTGGCAATTTTTCTGTCACGAATCAAACCATTGAAATGCATGTTTGGGTAAAGGTTCAGTAACTGGGCAACAGGCAGAAAATGGGCTTGCGCAATCGGAACAAAACACTGTCCAATTTTATCACGGCACTCGCTTATACTCTGAGCTGATGCTCTGAATGCATACTTTAACTGGAAAGCTCTTCCATCTTCCCTTGCGTAGTAAATTTTCTATTTTAGATATAACCAAACAAAATATGTTGCTTAATTGCTCACTAATATTGATTATTTATGTTTCCACAATATTGTACAATTGATCATGAATTTATTTTATATCCCATTCAATTGCCCCCTACAGAAGAACAAACACACCTCAATTTCATTCTCACTCTACATCCAGCACCCACTGGATGAAGCAGGCAGCTGTGTTCCCCTCCCCTGAAAGCAGTTTTATGGACATAGTTTCACTTATCTGGCCTCACAGCTGCTTGGGCTAAACAATCTCTCCATTTAATATTGTCGCATATTTTCAGTGAGTTGATCATGCTTCTTCATTAATGAGTTGGGTCAGAACCTTGCTCATACATGGTTGGTAACATCAGCAAGTTACCCCTGCTCACTTTAAACCAGGCTGGAAGAGGATGTGTATCATTGTTAAATTAGTGCCCCCGGCTCACATTTAATCAGATAAGAAAAAATTAACACATAATTCCCTTGATGAGTTAATTCCAAAGTTTGGCCAAATTCATGCAGAATTTAAAATGAGGAAACACATAATTCCCTTTAGTTAATATGGCTAGAAAATTAGCATTGCTTCTCATTTACTGTACCTGGCCAATCTTCAAGATGAGGGTGGAATAATTCTTTTCATTCAGGCCTCCTCAATCAAAGTAGACAAGATGTATTCTATGGAGGGACAAACAACCTTTTATCATAGAATCCCTACAGCGCAGGCCCATTGAGTCTGCATTGACCCTCTGAAAGAGAACCTTAGCCTAGGCCCAATCCCGCACCCAATCCTTGTAACCCCACCTAAGGACAATTTAGCATAACCCATCCACCTAATCTGCACATCTTTGGACTGTGGGAGGAAACCAGAGCACCCGGAGGAAACCCGCGCAGACACGGGAAGACATGCAAACTCCACACAGACAGTCACCCAAGGTCAGAATCGAATCTGGGTCCCTGGCACTGTGAGGCAGCACTGCTAACCACTGTGCCACCATCTTCAATGTTTGATTTTCTCAATTAAGTAGACACTTATACATATTCAGTCAATTCTTTGAGACAGTTCTGTTACAAATGCGTTGTGAACTCTTGAGGGCTGAATTTTCCCATGACTTCAGGACTCTTACTTCTAGGCACAAGTGGACCCCTGACCCGCACTTAACAGCAGCAGGACTGCCTTGGTTACTTTCTGGAAGGTAGCCTCCGTATTTAGCTCCTGCATAACTGCCATCCAATTAAATATGGCTGACAGGTGCCTGATGCTGTTGGCCCAATTAAAGGGCAAGTGGGCCCGAGGCCTCAGCAGTGCCATAGAGAGAGGTGGGTGCTGCTGCGGTAGGTCAGATTTTTCTTGGCGTTGTTAATGGTATGGTAATTATATATTTAAGATACACAGGTGAAGGGCATTGTTCAATGAAGTAACTAGAGCACTTATAAAGAGAGGCTGCTGGGAAGTTGGATAACAGGTAGGAAGCAGTCATAAGTCTCACTAAATTCTGAAGATAAACCCAGTATAAAGAAAAGTATTTGTGTCTGGTTTCAAACTTTAACAGCACAAGGTAAATTAAATATTTTAAGGAGGGGGGATCAAGGGTCAGACGGGGAAGCCCGTTATGGATTCATTGGGGTCATGGCAGCTTGCTTCCCAGCCTGCAGCTCCCTCTTTATGCCAAGAAGCCTCTGGTTTCAAAGGCCCTCCAATTGTTGAAAAGTGGCCACTACCATGAAGCTTGTGATCTCCTCACATGACAAAGGCCCACACCCCACTGCAGGCAAAATGTTGGCATATTTAACAGCACACCAAAATGACAACCTACATTATAAGCCCACACGAAAGAGAAAATGCTGAAAAATCTCAGCAGGTCTGGCAGCATCTGTAGGGAGAGAAAAGAGCTAACGTTTCGCGTCCGATGACACTTTGTCAAAGTTTTGACAAAGAGTCATCAGACTCAAAACGTTAGCTCTTTTCGCTCCTTACAGATGCTGCCAGACCTGCTGAGATTTTCCAGCATTTTCTCTTTCATTTCAAATTCCAGCATCCGCAGTAATTTGCTTTTATTATACGTCCACAATTGGAAGCTTGGGTACACAAATCTGCTGCTCACCTCTATGGAAGGAGCAGATTATCTGCCTCCTCATCCATCATCTGCCTGCTGTTGTGAAACTTCCCTTGTAGCAGGACAGTGTCAGTATTTTAATGCCCCCACCTCTGTTCACACCTCCTGGAGTCAGCAAAATTCAATCCTAACTGTTTAATGATCTCACACTTTGTTATTATTATTCTGGTTCATCCATCTGTCTACATTTATAGTGAACTATAGATAATTCATTTAAGTATTTGCCATGGCTGATCTATTATCATACCTTTAATCAAATTTCCCAATCAATTTCAAACAATTTTGCCTTTTTTTCTGCATAGATTGCTTTGCTCAAATTTAAGACATGAGCTTCAGCCTTAACTCTACCAAACTTGATATGAAATTATATTATGATCACTTTTTCCCAGAGGTTTATGTTACAAGGCTGTGGATTAACTCTGTCTCTTTGAACATTCAGAGATTTAAAATGATCTGTTTCTGAGTTGGTTATTCAACATACTAATCTCTCTTCACCATGCTATTTCTGCACATTTTGTCTGCTCCGTCTGTATGAAGATTGTCACACCAGCATGATTACTGTATTACCCTTGTTTCACTTATTTCTAATTTCTTGATTAATTGCTGAAAAGATAAACTTATTGAACTGATTAAACATGGCCGGAATTCTCCCACCCTGGTGCCAGGTCAGAGAATCCCCGGGAGGATGCGCGAATCCCACCCCACTGCCCCGACGCTGGCATCCCTATTCTCCGTTGCCGTTTTTCGGGGGCCGGTGGGATTCCCGCGATGCCAGTCGGGGGCCGTTGACAGCGGCCCCCCAAGCGATTCTCCGGGCCCCGATGGGCCAAGTGGCCGACAAGTTTTGCCCAGTCCCACAGGCGTGCATTACTCACCTCACGCATGGCAGGACCTGGCAGGTAAGTGTGCAGGGGCTGTCCTGGGAGGAGGGGGGTGTGCAGGGGGATCCGACCCCAGGGGGGCCCCCATGGTGGCCTGGCCCGATCAGCGGGCGGGCTGGTTCCATGGGGGCCTTCTTTCCTCCGCCATATTGCCCGGGGGCGGGCACGGAGAAGGGAATGTGCGTAAATATGCCGGCCGTTCTACGCATGCGCGGAAATATGCCAACCGTTCTGTGCATGCACGGAAATACGCCGGCCGTTCTGCGCATGCACAAACCCGCGCCGGCCCTTTGGCATCAACCTAGCACCCTAGAAAGGTGAGAATTGCTCACTTTCGAGGGCCGTTGATGCCGGAGTGGTTGGCAGCAGTTTTCACGCCAGCTTGGGGACATAGCCCAATTATTGGAAAATCCCGCTGATGAGCTCAGCAACTTGTGTAGTTGAGTTCAGTTTCAACTACGCCATGTATGCCCAAATAGGTGGTGTTGCCACAAGATGCCCTCTAGGGTCAACTTTTCCTGACATCTTTGTCAGTTTCCATGAGAAACGCCTCTTCAATGGAATGACAGTGACCACCTACTCATTGCGTATTTCTTATATGTAGTTGATATATTTGTTATATTTAAAGCACAGCTGCATGGAAGAATCTCCTGACAAAGTTTTCACCCTGCGTATAAATTCATCTTTGAAATGGAGCAGTGAAATGACGTGCTAGTTGAGAAGTCTACCAGTAGGTTCTCCACTATTCTCTATCACTAACCTACCTTCACTGATCAGTATACACATTGAGTTTCTTACAGTTCCATGCGCAATGAGATTGGCCTTATCGGCAACCTCATAAATAGGGCCCAAGCCATTTGCCCACCGTGCACTCTGCTCTCTCAGGTTCAACCCTGACTTTGTCATCAAACCCGCTAACAAGGGTGGGGCTGTTGTTGTCTGGTAAACTGACCTCTACCTTGCAGAGACGGAGTGCTAACTCTCAGACACTTCCTCCTGGACCATGACCCCACCACTGAGCATCGATCCATTGTTTCCAGGACTGTCACTCACCTCATCTCCTCTGGAGATCTTCCCTCTACAGTTCCAACCTCACAATCTCCCAACGCTGGACAGCCTACTTCTACCTCCTCCCCCAAATCCTCAAACAGGAGTGTCCCGTTAGGCCCATCATGTCAGCCTGTTCCTTCCCCACTGAACTCATTTCTTCCTATCTTGATTCCTTACTTTCTCCTCTTGTCCAGCCCTTCCCATCTACATCCGCGATTCCTCCAACACCCTAAGTCATATCAGCAACTTCCAGTTCCCCGGCCCTAATAACCTCCTCTTTGCCATGGATGTCTAATCCCTCTATACCTCCATTCCCCACTATGATGGTCTGAGGGCTCTCCACTTCTTCCTCGAACAGAGGCCTGAACAATCCCCATCCACCACCACTCTTCTCCGCCTGGCTAAATTTGTCCTCTCACTCAACAATTTCTCCTTTAACTTGTCTCATTTGCTCCAAACCAAAGGTGTGGCTGTGGGTACCCGCATGGGTCCTATATTTGACTGTCTCTTTATGGGGTATGTGGAACGTTCCCTGTTCCAGTCCTATACTGGCCCCATCCCACAACTCTTTAATTGGCACATCAATGACTGTTTTGGTGCTGCTTCTGGACCTGGAAAACATGAGTAATTTTGTTTCCAATTTCCACGTGGTCCATCTCCGACATTTCCCTTCCCTTCCTTGACCTCTCCAGTTCAATTTATGGGGATAAATTGTCCACTTGTATCCATTGCAAGCCCACTGACTCCCACAGCTACCTTGACTACAGCTCTTCACACCCCACATCCTGTAAGGACTCCATCCCATTCTCCCAATTCGTTCGGCTCCGTTGCATCTGTTCTGGTGATGCCACTGTTCAAAACAGTGCTGCCGACATATCTTCATTCTTCCTTAATCATAGTTTCCCACCCGCTCTGGTCGACAAGGCTCTCAACCGTGTATGACCCATCTCCCGCACCTCTGCTCTCACCCCTTCCCCCTCCCTCCCAGAACTAGGATAGAGTTCTCATTGTCTTCATTGTTCACCCTACCAGCCTCCGCATTCAAATGATCGTTCTCCACCAGTTCCACCAACTTCAGCACGATGCCACCACCAAACACATCTTTCCCTCACTTCTGCTGTTAGCATTCCGCAGGGACCATTCCCTCCGGGATACTTTGGTCCACTCCTTTATCAGCCCCAACATTTCACTCTCTTCCCATGGCACCTTCCCATGCGCAGAAGTTGCAACACCTGCCCCTTTACCTCCTCCCTGCTCATCATTCAAGGGCCTAAACACCCTTGGCAGATGAGACAGTGCTTCATGTGCACCGTCTTCAATCTGGTCTATTGCATTTGCTGCTCCCAATGCGGTCTACTCTACATTGGAGAGACTAAATGCAGACTGGATGACCACTTTGCCAAATACCTTCAGCCCATCCACAAGTAGGGCTTAGACCTGTCATCTTGCTTTCATGTCCACATATCCATCATTGGCCTGCTGCAATGTTCCAGTGAAGCCCAACCCAAACTGGCAGAACAGCACCTCTTCTACTGATTAGGTACGTTACAGCCTTTTAGTCTTAACATTGAGTTCAACAATTTCAGACTGTGAACTTTCTCCTCCACCTTCACTTCATTTTTATTTCTATCAATTCATTTTCATTTCTTCCATCAATCCATTTTTCCCCCACCCCACCCCACTTGGGCCATCTGTACCCTGTTTCTAATTGTTCTTTGATACATTGCTTACCTTTGTTCTGCCATTAACACATTCTCATCTCTTAATGTGCCACTATCAGCAAACTTCTTGGCCATGATCGCTGCCATCACATTCCCTTTGTCTTTCTGTCACCGATGTCTTTGTCAATCCCCACCTATCACTGCCCCTCTATCCAGCCCCACTGCTCCACTGCCTCCCCAATCTGACTCTATTTCCATTTCGCTGTAGCTTTTACAAAGACTCATCCAGACTTGAAAGGTTAGCTCCCTTCTCTCTCCACAGATGCTGTCAGACCGGCTGAGATTGCCCAGTAATTTCTGCTTTTGCTCACCGTGCAAACTTGATGCTGAAGTAGGGAACATCAAAGCTATTCTATGAGATAATGGCTACCCTGATCAGATCACAGCTCACCATGTAATAATAATAATAATCGCTTATTGTCACAAGTAGGCTTCTATGAAGTTAACACATTCCACAAACTCATGAATAGGCCTAAAACCACCACTTTTGATTCTGAAAAATGGGAAGGTACGGGTGTCTCAGTAATTTGAGCAAAATGTAAAGCTAGCTGTTTCACGCTGCTACTGTGCAGTCACAACACAAGTTGAATTCTCCACTAACAGGATGCTGCCATCAAGTCAAAATGCATTCTGTATATCACACAAATGAGTAATGTGGTATATGAATTTCAGTGTCAGTGTGATGCCAGGTATGTCGGTTTTTCAAAAATATGATTGATTGGTGATAAACTAACCAACTAATTGACTACCCTATTACCATCTAGCATGGGGCATTATGAAAAGAGGGGGAAAAAGTGGCAAAATGTATGTGGGAAGCATGTAATTGCCATGTTATAATAACCCACAAGGGTCTTACGGGTAGTAACTATTAACTTCCCTGCGAACCTTGTGGAATATGACCTCCCCTGTTATAGGGGCGGGGGGGCCTTTCTACAATATCTAGCTGAATGGCATACAAAGGCAGCCAGTTGGGCACCAGCAACGCAGACTCAGTTTGGATCTACCATGTGATGTCTATAATATTTATTCTAAATAAGCAAAGTTTCTTAGAACTACTCAGTGTGGACTCCTTCATGGCCTTATAAAATGCTGGTTCTAGTTGTCACACCTGTCAACAGCAAAGAATGGTGGGAGGAATTCTCTGGCTGTTGGGATTCTCTGTACTATCCGGCAGCGTGCCCCCGCCCGCAGGTTTCCCCATGGCATGGGGTGGCTTCAATAGGAAATCCCATTGACAAGTGGTGGAAAGAGAGTCCCGCCATGAGTGAACAGCATGTCACTGCGAAACAGGCGGCTGGGGACTGGAGAATCACGTCCAGTATTTAAAAGTAGTTTCAAATTTAATCATCAAAATATGTTGCGAGGTTTCCGCAGTCAAATTATTTACTATAAAAGAAAAGAAGCTTAACTTTTTCAATTCACCAGCAAATCACATTGCCTTCAAGGCAGAGTAACATCACATAATGCTGAACAAAGGAAATAAAGAATGAAGACTTTGAAGCGTGTTGAGAGGTGCCACAGAATTGGTCAAAGAAGGTGAACTTTAAGAAGAATTTTGAAGTTGGGGTGAGAGAGAAATATAAAGGTGGATTAGTTGTTGGGAGGGGTGGGCGGGGTGTGGCATGTGGGTATGGGGCAGTGGGGAGCTCCAGGGAGAAGGGTTGGAACAGCTGAAGGGCCATGAAGTGCAGAAGGCCAAACTCTGACTAACAGTCGGTGCAGGAGAGATATGCAGTGAGAAAAAGTTGTCAATGCAGAGTGGAACCTATGTAGACTATTCATAATAGGGTAATGGATAAATGGGAGAGGTTGAGGGCAAGTTGGTTGAGAACAAATTGGGATTCATGGAGGATAGATCGGGAAGTGATTGAAAAAAGCTCAAAGCTAGAGATAGTGAGAGCAGGGATGATGGCTGTAGCAGTTGTTTAATTAAACATGGATGGAGACGGGCAATGGTGTCAAGATGAAACTAAATGACCTTGGTGATGACTAGGGTAGGAGATTTGAAGATCGGCTTTGAGCTGACAGAATACACTCAGTCTAATTCAGTCTGAGAGGAAATAGAGTAAATAGCACGAGAGAAAATCCAATTTGCAAATAAACATATAGTCAATTTATGATTTAATGGTTTAACCACTGACCAAAAGATTTTAAAAGCAAATTAAACAGGTATTGATCATTATTAGAATGCAGATTAAATAAAATCGCCCCATTTGAAAATGGAATCTCATAATTGTAACCGCAAAGCCAAAGTGGTGCAAGTGTAAAATGTTAATGATGGGGAAACCCTTTCAAAGAGATTAATCTTCCCAGAATCATGTATCATCAAACTGTCAGGTACAAACGTAAATAAATGGCCCATGTTTATCTGGGTCTGGCTGTGTGGTTTACCAAGCATTTACTTTAGTCAGATTTGACTTAATAAATAGGGGAAAGGATGCACTAGGCAGATAATGATCCTTGCAAGCAACTACCTATAACTCTCTTTGCAGCTTTTGGATGTAGTGTAGCTCTATTTATCTCAACTGATTGGGCCAGCCACTCTTTTAGACAGTGTGTGTAGAAAGTAAAATAAATGGATGCCATTAAAACTAGTGATGCGTTGATTATTTGATTAAGTGATTAATAATTGCCAGAGTTTGTGATCGATTATGTTTTTTAATCAAAGAGACGGATATATTCAAAGATGCTTATTTAAAGATGTATGTATATAAATCTTAAATATTTAAATTTGGTGATGAGACAAATGTGAGCATGCTTATTATTCAGAGATACAAAATTATTTCATGTTTGCTAAAACATTCAACTGCATAAACCAGAAATCACAAGTTGGAACCAATAGCTTTGATATGCCCTTTACACTGTAACATTACCCACCATTTGGCAATGAGCCCCTGATAGAAGACTCATTTTTAAAATGACAAAACAGGGACATAAGAACATACGAGCAAGAGTTGGCCACTGAGCCCCTTAAGCCTGATCCACCATTTAGCTAGATAATAGCTGATTTTCCACCTTGCACTCTCCCCATATTCTTTGATGCCATAGGTATCTAGAAATCTATCAACTTCTGCTTTGAACATATTCATTAATTGAGCTTTCACGACCCGCTGGGGTAGAGAATTCCAAAGCTTCACCACCATCTGACTGAAGTAATCCCCCCATTTCTCAGTCCTAAATGACCTGAGACTGTGTCTCCAGCTCCGAGACACCGCAGCCAGAAAACACACCCTTGCTGCCTACACCCTGTCGAGACCAGTGAGAATTCTGTGGTGACAAAAATGTTTGCAGCACGTTGCTTTCTATTGTTACACGTTTACAATATATTGCAGCATGCGTAAGAATACATGCAGAATTGTAGATTCCATTTCCAGAACTTTGAATTAAAGCTTGAGTGGAATAAATAGAACACTAGATGCTCAGAGAACCATTTGTTTCAAAGGCTGATGCTGAAGTACTGAAGAAACAAAGGGTAAACCAGCATTTACCATAATAGTGCTGAAAAAGAGACATGTCAAAGCTTTTTGTCTTATACTCATCAGAGCACTTCGCAAGAATACCGATATAAGACAGCGCTGATTGGCTGGCAAGTAGACAAAGCACATAAAGTGCTTTGGGGTATTCTGAAGTCCTGTGATGCTTCATATAAATGTGAGTCTTTTTTAAAAATTGAGGTTATCCCGTCCTCAGTGGTGCAATTGTATTCACCTACCCTTTACACCTAGACAAAGAGCCAGATGAACTTCATGACACCACTCCCAACAATGCAGCACACCCATATGTGTCAGTAGTAATTCTCACCCATGTGATTCCCGGCCCAGAGTACTGGAGAATCACGCAGGCCCGGAGAATATAGGGCCTACTAAGTTAATGCAAATGGATCTCAATGACCCATTTGCATCCTTGCCCTGGCATGGGGTGTGAATCTCGATATCACTGCCAGCACCGGAAAGGGATCTGCGCCCGGCGTTGATCCTGTTTTCCTAGCAACGGCTGGATTCTACGCCTCATTGGTAACTCCACTGCCGGCAGGATGAAGGCCCAGAATTTCACCGGTTGGTTCCCTTCACTAACTTTGTTCTTCTCTCATCGTTCAGGAATACACAAGAGAGCTTCAGATACAACCTGCTAAGAAGCTGCTGCAAACAAGCACTCGTGCCTTCATTGGTTAGGAATAGAAAATAGGATAAGTTACACCCAATGCTATTTATAACCAACACAATAACAACATGTTACTATGCACTCTATGACACTGTAAGTAAATTTTAATACCTCTGCTTGTGTTATCCAAACATTTCGCCAAATAACCTATAATTTTCATGGAACAGACCAATTTACTTTGGATCTGAAAGTGTTAGATTACATTATCATGAACTATTTTATGAGATGTACAACATCTGCTAAATACCCTCTTATGTTGTGGGAAGACTGGAACTGACTGCTTCAAATACAGCACCAGTGGAAATTGCGCTCTAGGCAGCTGTATTTATAATTTTCAGTGCAACAAAAGAAATGTTATATGTTTACAGAATGAGGATTGGAGGGTAAGAAAGAATGAGAACCAGGACTGATAGCAACACCACTGGGAACAGAAACACCTAACAATCATAGAATCCCTACAGTGCAGAAGGAAGCCATTCAGCCCATCTAGTCTGCACCGACCCTTCGAATTAGCACTCTATCCACGTCCACCCCGCTCTATCCCCAGAACACCATAACCTGACTGCACATCACTGGAAAATTAAGGGGTAATTTAGCCTGGCCAATCCACCTAACCTGCACATCTTTGGACTGTGGAAGGAAAGCAGAGCACCCAGAGGAAACCCACACAGACGCAGGGAGAAAGTGCAAACTCCACACAGACAGTGACCCAAGGCCAAAATTTAACCCGGGTCCTTGCCGCTATGAGGCAACTGTGCCGCGAGTTTTTGTCAGGTTTCTACAATCGCGTTAATTGCAGAAAAGGGACCAGATACAGACATGACAGAAAAATACCTTACTTTACACATAATAAAAATTAAACAAATCGCAAAATTAAAAAAAAAAAAAAATCCTATGAGTGTTGTGGGTTCAAGCCCCAATCCAAAGAATTGAGCCTAAAGATCTGGGCTAATACTAAAGTACTGCAGCATGGTAGCACAGTGGCTAGCACTGTTGCTTCACCAGGGTCCCAGCTTCGATTCCCTCTTGGGTCACTGTCTGTGCGGAGTCTACATATTCTCCCCGTGTCTGCGGGGGTTTCCTCCAGGTGTTCCGGTTTCCTCCCACAAGTCCCAAAAGACGTGCTGTGAGGTGAATTGAACATTCTGAATTCTCCCTCTGTGCACTCGAACAGGCGCTGGAATGGAGCGACTAGGGGCTTTTCACAATAACTTCATTGCAGTGTTAATGTAAGCCTACTTGTGACAATAATAAAGATTATTAGGTATAGTGCAGAGGGAGTGCAGAACTGTCAGAAGTGCCCGTCTTTCAAATGAGACATAAAACGAAGGCCACATCTTCTCTCTCAGGAGGATGACAAAGTGTTTTTTTGAAGAAGAACGGGGGAGTTCTCCCCAGTGTATTGGTAATATTCGCCCATCAACCATCACCATAAACAAGATGATCTTATCATCTCATTGCAAATTTCCACAAACTACAATGAGATCAACATACATTTCACATTAATGAGTTTATTCATTGAACCATTGACAATAGTTTTTGTATGCAAAATAATCTTCGAAGAATCAGAGGAGTTGTTATCAATGGAGTCTCCTGTGATGACAAGATGGAATTTGTTGTTTTCCGTTTTTTAGGCAATGTAAGTTACTTTTCGAATGTTGGACTTACATGTTTCTTTTGGTTTAGACATTGCTTTCAGGTCAATGAGATTTACCTAGATCTCGGATCTTTTAGGATTTTTAGGCTATTATTTACCAAATATTTTGACACACAAGTTTCATTCCTTTGATGACCAATGTATGAAAAATAGGTTTAACTCATAAATGTATGTACTTTCATTGAACTTTCTAATGGGCAGTTTAATTCAGTTTCATTGGCAAATCAGTATAGTGTTACTTTGAACGTGGCAGTCCTGCCGGATCCAGTCATGAATAGTGGTGGACAATTAAACAGCTCACTGAGGAGAAAGCTCCACAAATAACACCATCCTTAAAGATAGGAAGCCCAGCACAGCAGTGCAAAAGACAAGGCTGAAGCATTCGCAATAATCTTCAGCCAGAAGCGCTGAGTGGATGATCCATCTTGACATCCTCCTGAGGTCTCCAGCATTCTAGATGGCAATTTTCAACTATTCAATCCATTCCATGTCATGTCAAGAAACAGCTGAAGGCACTGGTTACTGCAAAGGCTGTTGTCCCTGACATTATTGCGAAAATAGTACTGAAGGCTTGTGCTCCTGAATTAATTGCTCCCCTTGCCAAGCTGTTCAAATACAACTGCAGCACTGGTATCTACCCTGCAATGTAGAAATTGCCTAGGTATATCCAAAAAGCAGGACAAAGCCAATACAGCCAATTACCACCCTGTCAGTCTACTCTCAATCACTAGCAAAGTGATCGAAGGGGTCACTGACAGTGATATCAAGTGACACTTACACAGAAATAATCTGCTCACTGATGCTCAGTTTGGAATCCACCAGGGCCACTCAACTCCAGAACTCATTACAGCCTTGAACCAACCAGGAACAAAAGAGCTGAACGCAAGAGGTGAGGTAAGACTGGTGACTGCCCTTGATATCAATACAGTATTTGACCTAATATGGCATCAAGGAAACCCAGCAAAACTGGAGTCAATAGGAGTCATGGTGAAAACTCTCACCCGGTTGGAGTCATACCGAGCACCAAGGAGGATAGAATTGTCGACGGTCAATCATCTCAGTCCCAGGACATCAATGCAGGAGTTCTTCAGAATAGCGTCCTAGGCCCAATCATCTTCAGCTGCTTTATCAATGACCATCAATCCAACACAAGGTCAGAAGTGGGGATGTTCACTGATTAATAGGGGACCCGGGTTTGATTCCAGGCTTGAGTCACTGTCTGTGCGGAGTCTGCACGTTCTCCCCGTGTCTGTGTGGGTTTCCTCCGGGTCCTCCATTTTCCTCCCACAAGTCCTGAAAGACGTGCTTGTTAGGTGAATTGGACATTCTGAATTCTCCCTCTGTGTACCCGAACAGGCACCGTAGTGTGGTGACTGGAGAATTTTCACAGTAACTTCATTGCAGTGTTAATGTAAGCCTACTTGTGATACTAATAAAGATTATTATTATTATTATTATTAATTCACGATGTTCAGCACCATCCATAACTCCGATACTGAAGCAATCCATGTCCAAAAGCAGCAATACCCGGATAACATTCAGGCATGGGCTGATAAGTGGTAAGTTACATTTGCGGTACACAACGTTTGCCAGGCAATGACCATCTCCATAAAATCTAACCATCTCCCCTTGACATTCAAGGACATCACCATCACTGAATCCCCCATCAACATCATGGAGGCTACCATTGTGCAGAAACTTAACCATCCATATAAATACTATGGTTACAAGAGCAAGTCAAGAGTTCGAAATTCTGGAGTCAGTAACTCACCTCCTGACTCCCCTAGGCCTGTCACCATCGACAAGGATCAATTCAAGAGTGTGCTGGAATCCTTTCTACTTGACTGGATGAGTGCAGCTTCGACAACATTCAACTCCTGTGCACCCCACCTCCACCAGACCCCCAACCTAAATAAGGAACCCCCCTGGGACCCCATCAATAAGGAACCCCCACCAGAGACCCCTAAATAAAAAGACCCTGAGAACCCCTAAATAAGGAACCCCCCAGAGACCCCACCAATAAGGAACCCCCCCTACAGGCCCCCTAAATAAAGAGACCCCAAATACTAAAGTGCTCCAATCACAATGTTTATATACATCAACATTGATTGACAGCTCTTGGACCACTTCAAACAGGATTAATTGTTTTCTAATCACCTCCCTTCATGGTTGAGTGATTTTGAAGTGGTCAGATAGAAATTGGTAGCACTTAACTCTGTTTGAAATGGTCCAGGATCTGTCAATCAAATGTTGATGGATATAAACATTGCGGTTAGAGCACTTCAGTTTTTCTCAACCACAAAAGAAATGAATGGAAGAATGCTGACAGCATGGGTGTGTAGAAGCTGTCAATCACAGCCTAGCAAAATCAATATCAAAGAGAAATGAATGAATGGCTTGCAGATCAAAGATCTGAGGGGGTTTAGACACAGCTATCTGGTTTTCTCTTTCCAGGAATTGACAGGTGCTACTTCCTGTCTCTGAGCCAGCAGGTGTATTGCCCAGGTGAGTGTTAAAGCAGTCATTTTTTTCACTGCCTCTGTCTGGACCTGCTCTCTAGCTTCCAGACAGGTGTCACTCTTTTGGGGGGCTTCTTGACAGGAATCTCTCTTCTGGGACTCTCTGACAGCGGGATCTTTTCTGAAAGGACTGTGGGATGGGGGGGGTGAATGGAATTGCCTCCCTATTTAAGTGGTCTCTGTAGGGCTTCTCTTTATTTAAGGGTCTTTGGGGGATTATTTATTATGGAGTTTCTGGGGTCTCTCATTGAGGGAGTCTCTGGGGGTTCCTTATTTAGGGGGTCTCTTGGGGGCCCCTTTATTTAAGGGTTTTCTGGGGGGTAGTTGTGTCATCCCCATACTGGGGGAGGGGGGTCCCAGAAAATCCTGGGTGGGCGCTGAATTTCGCTGCGGGGATTGGGGGTGCTGAATTGCGATGCAAGTGGTATCCTGCCCGGGATCCTGCTATCCGGCCGCCCGCTCAAAATGGCACCCCGATAACAGGAGTCCCTCAAGAATCCCTCACAATCCTCACCATGTATAAATTTGCATGGCAAAGGATTGGGAATTGTTCCCTGGTCCAATTCAGCTACGGTGGGAGAATGGAGAATTTCACCCAATACCTTACAACTCTGTAGTACAAAAGGAAAATACTGGAAATCTGGAAAAAAAACCATAAACTGCATTTGTGGAGAGGAAAACAGAGCTCATGCTTCAGATCTGTGACCTTTCATCAGAATAGATGGGGGGATTTGAAGGCAAGCGGACAACCCTGTGTAACTGTTGGGTAAAGCATTTCAATGTTATAAAAAACAATTAAGTTCTGTTTTAACCACCGATGCTACATTTCATAGCCAGCGAACTTATTTCCGTAGCTATGTAGAAATCTCCAAGATCACCGAACAACTGCACAGCAAGTTGTGCTATTTCTATGAAACTGAAAGATTGAGAAGCCTTTGATCAGTGAAACCGAAGATCTCTGGTCAACTATCTTGCACTTCACTTCAAAGTGGGCTGGGCACAGAGATCTAGTTCCAAGGAGAACCTTAACATAGCATCCACAGGCGTAGGATCAGATATCTTTTCTGAATACCAGTCCCTCAAGGTACTCACACAGGTCATTGTTTATATCTGCAGCATCCTAGAAGAGGGCATCATTCTCATTGGAACAGGTGGTTTGCATTCCAATGGCCGGCAAGGTGCATGTCACTGGACGACTACCCCCACCACCACATCCTCCTAACTCCCTCACACAACCTAAGGGTCCCGAAGACACTGCCTTCCTATGCCTCCTCTATTCCAGTGGGTGTTGTAGCCTGAAAAATTCAAATGCTACCAAGCCTTTTGGAAACATGTCACATCCCCTTGAATTAGAAACCCTTCCTTTGAAGGAATTGATGCATAAGCCAGCCTACCCACCCTGAATCCGTCGTGAACCCGCACGTGAGATGCTAAAGTCATGGTTCAGTTAATGTGCCTTTGCAAAGACAACTAAAGAGTTCAATGGGTTCCTGACCTGCTGAAGATCCCAATGTTTCTGCAGGGGTAAGGTGAGACAACTCTTCCCTATATCTCACTTGCAACTGGTTGATTCAAATGTCATACCAATAAAACAGCAACAAATCAGAAATGACCAATCCTGTCAAAACGTATAAGAAAGAGAGGCATTTTCTGTTGATTCTATTATCCACAGGAAAGATTGTAACCTTGGGTCTGCTTTCAGATATCAATCTGAAGTCAAACTTCTGTGGACAGAAGTTATTATTCATGTCAAGACTGTGCCTATTTAATACATATCCCCGCTAGAGAAATTGGCCTCGAGGTCAGTAGTAGACAACTTCTAAATGTTAATTAGAAGAAGGTTCTCAAGCTGTAAACAACTCTTATCATTGACATATGATACAACACTCTTGTCACAAACCAACATTTCCCTCTTGGCCATCGACACATCCTCCAGCATAGAGAAGTGAAAATTCTTTCAAAGTCTGAACTAAGAAGCTGTAGTGTTGAAGTGAGAAACTCAATCGCACTACTCCAAAATTCCTTTTCACCAGTTAGCAGCAGTTTGGGCAAAATAATAAAAACAGGTCTATTTCTGTTCGTTTGATTGGAGAAGGTCTTATGAACATTATCCTCCCAAACTAAGACATTTATCAAGTTGCCCACTGCTCATTTTTAGGCAACAAGGGAGAAGCCAACTGACAAGATCATAATGAACAATTGAAGTGCTACATTGAAATGTCGCTCATTAAAGGTAAATTCGAAGATGATGTAAATTTTTGATAAATCATGTATAAGCAGAATACTCAGTAGGAAACTGTGAGAAATAGAATCCACTCGTAATAAAGAGCTTGGTATTTCAATTTGCAATGCTGTCACTCACAAGTGAACAGACCTAACTTACTTGTGGAATAAAGCCTTGCTTGAGATCAGATCCTAGAGTGAGTCGGTACACAATTGTAAGGTTTAGATTCAGTTCGGGAGCCATTAGTGACCCCAAAAAGGGCAATTAAAATCATAGATGGTTTAAAAGTAGCATATTTTGTATGGGGCCAGTTTAGCTCAGTTGGCTAGATGGCTGGTTTGTGATGCGGAACGAGGCCAACAGGGCGGGTTCAATTCCCGTACCGACTGAGGCTATTCATGAAGGCCCAGCCTTCTCAACTTTGCCCCTTGCTGAGGTGTGGTGACCCTCAGGTTAAATCACCATCAGTCAGCTCCTCCCCTGAAGTAAAAAACTCACCACTATTCTTAGAATTCCCCCTGTACCAAAAAGGGACAATAAGACATTCTAAATGGTGAACAGGGATTCTCACTCCCTGACTCCTATGCAGACTTAGGTGGGTGCTATTCGGGTCAAACTATATTTTCAAGTTATCCCCCGGTATAACCCATATCTTCAAAGAAGAATTTTATTTACTTACCACTTAGTAGCATCGATCCTAAAAGATGCAATCACTGTCTTAAAAGATGCAATCACTGTCTTTACAGAAAAGTAAAAAGATCTTGCTTCTGGATTCTCCTGGTTGGTTGAAAAGACCTTCAGGTCTACCTTGACAATCTCTCTTCTTTAGCTTTTGGTCTTCCTCAGATGGATTTGCTGTTCCGCTCGGTTTCTGTGCTTTATCCTTCCCATGACTGAGGGCAGCTATGAGAGCTGACCCTGCTGGTTGTCCCCTTTTTTAGGGTTTATATTCCCCTTCTAGCAGTTATTAAGTTTATATGACATTATCGTAAAGTAACTTTATTTTACTCTTGGTTGTACAAGGTACCTTTAATCTGAATTATTTCTAACGCGACTATGCATTCATATTGAGCATGACTTCAGCTCATCGAACTCTGATTACATTGTTTCTCTTGTGATGTTCAAAAGTGCTTTGATCCTAGAGGAGTGTTACATCTGGTTTATGTCATTTCTAAAGTTGCTTTATTACCAAATAGTGCCCCCAGCTCAGAACTCTGACTCCGATTTGGGGCTAATGAGTTTTCCCATTGTCACGTTGTCTCCAGCTTCCCATATTCACCTGGGTGTCAGCAGAATTTCACACCTAAACATTTGTCACCCAATTCAACTGAAGATCCTAGCAATTCTTTTTTAGCTGCTTACTAAAATAATTAACTTCAAAGAAGGTGTGAAATATTGCTTTTTTCCATATAACTAAAAGTTCAATCTGCTGTGACTTAAAAGACATGTGTCAGTTTGACAGTTTGAATAGTCACAAGCTGTTTTCTTAACGCCTTTTTGACAAAGGCTATCTGCATTTCAAAACCTTCTTTTGCAGCTGCTGTTAACCCTTCGTGGGATTTTTCCCTACATTCTCTCATGTAACCTTAGGTCAGGTATTGCCAGACTTCCATGTTTCAAATGACATATTTTCCCATTTTTACTTTTACACCCCTCAAAGAGGCAAGCAGCCTATGGTTACCTGGGACTATGGCCACTTTACTATGTATTGAGAAGTTTATTAAGAAGTGACAGGCTCGCAATTATGTATAAGCAAAATAGACAGGAAAAGTTTATTTCCTGTGATAGCTGAGGACAGTTTACTGCTCCTGGAGAGCGAACGCGTGGATGAATTTGTGCGGTTGTGAGCAGCAGTCTCTTGCCTGTTCCGCTGTTCTCTTTCTTCTCAGAACTAACCAACTACTGCTCTACTGCCCCTCCAAGTGAAAAAGGCAGCTGCCTGACAAGGATTGCCCCCTTTATACTTGAGCACAGAGTAAGAGACATAGGTGGATCTTTAGCTGATGTCAGTCACTTTGACGAATAGCTCTGGCCAATGTGTACTCAAGGTGTCACCTCCCCTCTGTCCATCACTTTGGCTGAGGTCATCTTCAACTCATCTCATGCTAGGTGCCAGGCACTCGTGTCAATAAGCAGACACGCAAGGCACCACAAGAATTCCTGAGAGCATCATCTTTGTGGCCTCCATCTTAGTTTTGCCACCATTAGGCGATGATTATGTGTTTTTCAAAGGAGAGGAGAAAAACAGCTTTACTTCTCGCTGATTTCACACTGTGCCGACTAAGTCCATAAAAATTCTTTTGTCTGAAAGGTAGTATTTCTGACAGAATTCATGATTTTACATAGCTGAATGATAAAATGATATGCTCAGAATGATATTTATTAAAAAAAGGAATACTGCAGCACAATAAAGGAAATAACCATAAATTATATTTAATGAACTTTGCATTTTATCTTCAATTCAGAATAAAGATTTCACAAAATATCCAACATGTTACAGTGATCACAGTCTGGGTGGCACAGTGGCTAGCACTGATGCTTCACAGCTCCAAGGTCCCGGGTTCAATTCCAGCTTCGGGTGAGTGTGTGGTGTTTGCACTTTCTCGCCGTGTCTGCGTGGGTTTCCTCCGGGTGCTCCGGTTTCCTGCCACAGTCCAAAAGTGTGCAGGTTAGGTGGATTGGCCATGTTAAATTGCCCCTTAATGTCCAAAAGATTACTGTGTTGCAGGGATAGAATGGACGCGTGAGCTTAAATAGGGTGCTCTTTCCAAGGGCCGGTGCAAACCCGATGGGCCGTATGGCCTACTTCTGTACTATAAATTCTATGATTCTATGATTTTCAAATTACTGTAAATTGATTCATCAGAGAAATTTGAGCAGTTTAAAAAGTTACAGGAAGTATTATTCAATCCAGCGGCGGGAGGGTGTGAACAACAGGAATCTCCATTGACAGCCGCAGGACTGGAAGATCCCAGTGCTGGCCAATAGCGGGTTGCCTCCAACGCTGCAAAATGCACCATGGGGCGGGGGAGGCAGTGGAAAATCCCGATCTTTATGTTTTCACTCTCAGCAAGGCAATGTTTAATAATCTATGCATATCACAAGAAATGGGAGGAATGAGAGACTATCTGCAGCAGTGTTTCTAACTGAGTTCCCATATTCAGGATTGAAAATTGCCGTGACCCTTTAGTGGATGGGACCCACCCCAGTGTCTTCAGGTAGCTATTTTCTCTGTAGGTGGCCAATACTTGATTACATATGCTGCATCCCTTGCTTGCTCAACACTAAGGGTAATCTCTACTTCTGGTGACATGAGTTGTATGGTAAGAGGCTCACAGAGACTGGGCTGGATTCTCTGGTCGGTGACGGCGAAATCGCATTCGGCGAACGGCCAGATAATCCGAGTTTACGACAGAATTGGGGGCGGTGCTGCTTTCGCGACGCTCCGCCCCTCCAAAGTGCATACTTTAGGGGTATGCCGCGCCATGTATCGACAGCCTCAGGACATTGACTGAGGCCTAGCCCCCGATGCTCCCGCCCCCAACCGGCCGGGTTCCCAACGGCGTAGGTCCCTCATGGTCTCATCCGTCGGGAACTCAGCGGACTCAGTCCAGCGCCACCACAGTCAGCAGAGGGCCAATCCGCGGACAGGGGGACATTATTCTGTGGAGGGGGGTTGGTCCGGGACGCGCGAGCAGGCCAAATGGGGGGGGGGCACTATTTTGCAGGCTGGGTCCACGGTCTGCATCTGCCAGACAGCACGGCACGGCCGCTGCAGGCCGCCGCCATGCGCATGCGCGACGAACCTGGCAATTCTCCGGTGCTTTACGCTGCCATGCTGCTAGCCCCCAGCAAAACGGGAAATGGGTGGCCGTTTTATGCCAGTTTTTCTGGCAAATATGTTACAAAATTGATGGACTGCTGGAGCACGTGGCATCTGACATTGAATGCCTCTAAAACCATATCAAGTGTATTCCACCTCCACAATGCCAGTACCAATAAGAATTGCACATCTACATGGATGGCCAGAGAATAAAGTGTGATCCCAACCCAACATACATGGGAGTGCCTCCAGATAGTACTCTCCTTCCAGGATTATCTGAAGAAAATAGCAACAAAGGTCAAAACCAGAAACAATCCACTGACCAAACTGGATCCATGTGGGTCGGTGCTGCCACAACAAACCGGACCTCAGCATTTGCCCTATCATGCTTCACAGCAGAGGACTGTGCACTTGTCTGGCAATAATCATCACACGCACATCATGCTGAATGCAACAAAGTGTATCAGAACTGACACTCTCTGCTCAACACTTATCCCCCAACTTCCTGTCCTACAAACATCACTCCCCACATATCCGCTTGATGCACGATCAATTGCACAAAGACTTGAGTTGGGTATGCTGGGTCTGCGAGGACTGCGTTTACCAGAGCAGTGAGAGAGACAGGCCACTAACACTTGTAGAAGTACAACTCTATTTTATTTAGCTATGAGCTGTTAACCATACTTGCACTGTGGGTTGACACCATTTTAGGTTGACTGGAGACCTGAGGCTAACCTGACCAGACTATACTGCTAGCACATGGTAGATGTTCGTGTTCCTGATCACGGGCCCTGGCTGTCTCAGAGGCTGCATCCTGAATGAGCGGGAAAACTAGTGCCCTCTGGCTATATAGTGGCCGTGTCCTGTCTGGTGATTGGCTGCTGTGTTCTGTGTGTTGATTGGTCTTTCAGTGTGTCAGTCAGTGTTTGTCTCTGCACCATATATACTTGTGTGTATATTATGACAGGTACAACTGAGGCTTTATTGCTCTAAGATGTGTGGCGTCCCACAGCAGCTGGCGAAATGGCTGCAGCATGGAGGACACACATATTTATACTCCACCTACTGGGCAGAGCCAGCAGGCAGGGACTACCAACGTACCTGTAGTACAGGTCCTACCATACATCATCGAATAAAGATGCAACAGTGGTTTACCACATTCACCCCCTGTTAAAATTGAGTTGGGCGGGGGTGGTGGAGAACTAGATACAACAAATGGTTTTCTTTTTACATTTACATTTACAATTTTTGACAGAGAGGGAAAAAAATGTCTTTTGAAGTCCAGTAGACCAGTTAGAGGTTTAACCGGTCCGGGGCCTTGATGTGCCGCTGGGAGCGACGTAGTGGTGGCGGCGATGCTGATGCTGGTCTGATGACCGGAGCCTCCGGGAGCATGCCGAAATCTTCTTCATCCTCGAGCGTGGGCAGGTGGAGGACGGATGGTCCCGGGGGGGTTGCTGCTGGGAGCGCCGGGGGAGGGGAGGGTGGTGCTGGGCCGGGGGACAGTATCCTGACGGCCATCGGGGTACCACACGTAGGCATACTGGGGATTTACATGGAGCAATTGCACCCTTTCCACCAACGGGTCCGCCTTGTGGAGTCGGACATGCCTACGGAGTAGGACGGGTCCTGGAGCTGCGAGCCAAGTCGGGAGCGACACCCCAGATGTGACTTCCTGGGGAAGGCAAAATGACGTTCATGGGGTGTGTTAGTGGCGGTGCACAGTAGTGAACAAATGGAGTGTACTGCATCAGGGAGGACCTCCTGCCAGCGGGAGGCCGGGAGGTTCCTGGACCGTAGGGCCAGTTGGATGGCCCTCCATACTGTCCCATTCTCCCTCTCTACCTGTCCGTTTCCCCAGTGGTTGTAGCTTGTCGTTCTTCTGGAGGCGATACCCCTGCTGAGCAGGAACTGACACAGCTCATCACTCATGAAGGAGGATCCCCTGTCACTGTGGATGTAGGCGGGGAAGCCGAACAGAGCGAAGATTGTGTTGAGGGCTTTGCTGATGGTGGCAGACGTCATATCAGGTCATGGGATGGTGAAGGGGAAGCAGGAGTACTCATCGACCACTCTGAGAAAATACGTGTTGCGGTCGGTGGAGGGGAGGGGCCCTTAGAAATCCACACTGAGGCGCTCAAAGTGGCGGGAGGCTTTCACAAGGCACGCATGGTCCGGCTGGTAGAAGTGCGGCTTGCACTCCGCACAGACTTGGCGGTCCCTGGTGATTGTCCGTACTTCCTCTACGGAGTAGGGCAGATTGCGGACCTTTATGAAATGGTACAACCGTATGACTCCCGGGTGACAAAGATGGTCGTGCAGAGTCCGAAGCCGGTCTACTTGTGCGCTGGCACATCTACTTCGGAATAGGGCGTCTGGGGGCTCGTTGAGTTTACCGGGTTGATACAAAATCTCGTAATTGTAGGTGGAGAGCTCGATCCTCCACCTCAAGATCTTATCATTCTTGATCTTGCCCCGCTGTGTGTTATTGAACATGAAGGCTACCGACCGTTGGTCAGTGAGGAGAGTGAATCTCCTGCCGGCCAGGGAATGCCTCCAATGCCGCACAGCTTCAACGATAGCTTGGGCCTCTTCTTCGAAGGATAAGTGACAAATTTCTGAGGCATGAAGGGTGCGGGAAAAGAATGCCACTGGCCTGCCTGCCTAATTGAGGGTGGCGGCTAGGGCGACGTCTGATGCGTCTCTCTCTACTTGAAAGGGCAGTGTCTCATCAACTGTGTGCATCCCGGCCTTGGCGATATCGGCTTTGATACGGGCGAAGGCCTGTTGTGCCTCGGCCGTCAGGGGAAAATGGGTTGACTGTATGAGTGGGCGGGCCTTGTCCACATAGTTTGGGACCCACTGAGCGTAGTACGAAAAGAACACCAGGCAGCATTCTGGACCACCGTTCTGGACCACATAGCCGAGGATGGCTAAGTGGGTCATGCTAAACATGCACTTCTCCTTGTTGTAGGTGAGGTTTAGGAGAGTGGCGGTATGGAGAAATTTGGCAAGGTTGGCGTCGTGGTCCTGCTAATCATGGCCGCAGATGGTGATGTTGTTTCGGTACGGAAAGGTGGCCCGCAAGCCGTACCGGTCGACCATTCGGTCCATCTCCCTTTGGAAGACCGAGACCCCGTTGGTGACGCCGAAGGAAACCCTGAGGAAGTGATAGAGGCAGCCGTCTGCCTCGAAGGCAGCGTATGGACGGTCCGATTTACGATTGCGGAGCTGGTGGTAGACGGATTTGAGGTCTACCGTTGAGAAGACCCGGTACTGTGCAATCTGATTGACCATATCAGATATGCGTGGGAGGGGGCACGCGTCCAGCTGCGTGTACCGATTGGTGGTCTGACTGTAGTCAACGACCATCCTGTTTTTCTCCCCCATTTTCACCACTACCACTTGGGCTCTCCAGGGGCTGTTGCTGGCCTCGATGATGCCTTCCCGAAGCAGCCGCTGGACCTCGGACTTAATGAAGGTGCTTCTGAAGGCGACGGGTTTGCAATCTGAGGTCAGATTTGCGATCAACCTTTAGGGTCGCGAGGCCGCACACAGTGAGGGGTGGTAGGGGCCCGGCGAATTTCAGGGTTAGGCTCTGGAGGTTCCACTGGAATGCCAGGCCGAGTAGTGGGGCACGCAGAGGTTAGGGAGGATGTAGAGGCGGAAGCCGCTGAATTCTATGCCCTGGATCGTGAGTGTGACCGGACAGTACCCCCGGATCGCCACGGAATGGGATCCGGAGACCAGAGAGATTTTTTGGTTGGCGGGGTGTACCGCGAGGGAGCAGCGCCTTACCGTATCTGGGTGGATGAAGATTTTGGTGCTCCCGGAGTCCAGCAGGCAAGAAGTCACGTGCCGTTGATTTTAACGCTGGTCGATGCGATGATGGCCAGGTTGTGCGGACGAGACTGGTCAATGATCACTGAGGCGAGTCGTGGTTGGTTGTTGCTGATGTAGGATGACGGGGAGCCTGGGGGACCTGGTTCTGGAACGCTGGCGGTGCCCATGTGCCATGGGGGAGACAAGGTGGTGGCACCTGAAGATCTCGAGGAGTACAAAATGAAAGCTGAAGATCCAGAGGTGTACAAAATGGCGGCGCCCATGGGCCACACATGGCGGGGGTTGAACAAGATGGCGACGCCCATGGGCCGCACGTGTTGCTCGGAGGGAAGTTGGCGGCGCCCACTGGCCGTGCGTGGTCTGAGGGGGAGAAGATGGCGGCGCCCACTGGCCGCGCGTGGTCCGGTGAGATGAAGATGGCGGCGCCCATTGCCCGTAAAAGAGGGGGGTGGGGGCAATAGCGGCGACTGCACAGGCCTGGCACACCGTGGCAAAGTGCCCCTTCTTGCCGCAAGCCTGACAAAGGGCAGCGCGGGCCGGGCAGCGTTGGCGGGGGTGTTAATGCTGGCCGCAGAAATAACATCGGGGACCCCCGGGGTTTGCTGGCTGGTGCGTGGCACAGGCATATTGGCTGGGTAAGGCCCCCGCTGGGGCGGCCGTCGGTGGGGTCCACGATGCATAGGAGGGGTGGGTCGCCCGGCTGTGGGTGTAGGCCATAACGTTGCGCAAGGCGACCGTCATGGAGAGCGCTAGTTTCTTTGTCTCCGCTAGGTCGAGCGTGGCCCCCTCTAACCGTTGCTGGCGTATGAGGCCCGACCCAATCCCCGTAACAAACGCGTCCCGCATAAGGAGGTTTGAATGTTCAGTGGCCGTAACGACCTGACCGTCACAGTCCCAGACGAGTGGGATTAGGGCCCGCCAGAAGTCTTCTATGGACCCACCAGGGAGTTGAGAGCGAGTGACGATTACGTGCCTGGTGAAGAGCGTGTTCGTCTTCTGAGCGTAATTCTCCTTGAGAGGCGTCATGGCTTCGGCGTAGTTTGGGGCATCCTGGATTAGCGGAAAGACGCTGGAGCTCAACCTTGAGTACAGGATCTGTATCTTCTGAGCCTCCGAGACAGGGGTGGACTCCGAGTTGATGTACGCCTCGAAGCAAGCTAGCCAGTGTTGAAACTCCTTTTTGGCGTCGCTTGAATGCGGATCCAGCTGCAGGTAATCTGGTTTGCTACGGAGGTCCATCGTTTGAAAATATTAGAGCAATAAATTGATGCACGATCAATTGCACAAAGACTTGAGTTGAGAACAACTGAGGCTTAATTGCTCTAAGATGTGTGGCCTTCCACAGCAGCTGGTGAAATGGCTGCAGCATGGAGGACACACATATTTATACTCCGCCTACTGGGCGGAGCCAGCAGGCAGGGACTACCAACGTACCTGTAGTACAGGTCCTACCATACATCACCTAATAAAGGTGCAACAGTGGTTTAGCACACCGCTGAATGATAAAAACCCATAAGCTGGTTGAAGCCAACTGTCCTGACCCTCATTTACCACTCCATTATTATCATTCAACCTCCTGCCTTTGACCTGAGAACCTCATATGGAACACACTTCCCGAGCAAGATTTACCACCAAATATTCTTTGGATCAAGCAATGGGAAACACAGGAAGTTACTAACAGGTTCTTTATGACCAACCCCACCTGTCGAATGGCAGGCTTTGAACCACCGTGGCAAGAGTGACAAATTCCCTTGTGTCTGGACTCTTGTGGGGCCTCGGCCAGTGGTAGCAGTCTCAGACCTGACTGTGGGAGGAGTGGGGTGGTTCGAAGATAGGTCTAGGCTGCAGAGGCACCCTACTTCTGTTCCTAAAGGAATAACAGTTCCAACTCCAGCCCCAACCCCACGCACCTGTGGTCCTGGAAGAACCAATCCCCCCCCCCCACTCCTACGGCCGTATCAGGAACACCCCACCGCTACTGACCCGATGGTCCCGTGACCAATCTGTGACCCCATCAGCAACATAGCAGCTTTCTTTTCCCACCACATCTTTAGTCCCAAAACCTCCCTGCATCCCTCCCCCCTCCCACCACTACCGCACCATTCCATCAACACCCTACCTGCTTCAGTTCTATTGGTCCTTGCTGTCCTGTCACCTCTAAGCCCCCACCGCCGTCACCTTTCCGAATTCTTCCCTCACTCCTACTGCTAGACTGAAAACCTGCTATCTGAAAAAAACTATCCAGTAAGAACTACCCCTTTACTCTTTCCCATAGCCTTGTATTTTGTTTCCTTTTTCAAACACATCTGATTTCCATTTGAAAGTAACTATTGAATCACAACATAAGAACATGAGGAAGTGGGAGCATGGGTAAGTCATTAGACCTCTCGACCCTGTTCTGACAATCAGTAAGATCATGCCTGATCTTTTACCTCAGATGCACCTTCCTGCACAACCCCTCTCACCCCTTGATTTCCTGCGCAACCAATAAACCTTTCAAGTTCTGTCTTCTTGTACTTAACAACTAAGCATACATATCTCCCTGTACTAGAGAACTCCAAAGGTTCGCAATGTTTTTAATAAAGAAATTTCTCCTTGTTGTCAGTGCAGTTCTCGTTCCTGACTCCATATCCAACTCACATTAAGAAAGTTGCATTGACCCATCAACAGTAATGATTACATTTCAAGAAACTGAACACGTGTTGTACCATTTCTTGCATACACGGACCAAGTCAATACTTTTCTTTTGTTATGTAACAGAGGTCAATATATCTAATTCAAAATATTGACTGCAACAAATTTTCTTCTGAATTTCTCGACAGCTGTTAAGGATTGCCTAGATGCACTGTCATGTAAGACTGTCAATATCTTCCTTTCTTTGGCTTTCCAAAATGTTCCTCGAATTCCTGACAATGAATAATCCTTGCCATCGTCAAATACCTTAATTGGAGCCCAATTCTGATGGGAGAAGGCCACATATCCTCTGATCGAGCAGTCATGTTGTGTCAGGAAAACAATGGTAGTTTTAAGGGATCTATATTTGAATTGGTAAGCATTAGAAATAAGGAATAGTTGTAAGTGTGTTTGGTTTAATGTTTCTGTACCTGGAGGGGTAAAACCTATAGTTAGATTCATGCTGGATGAAGGGGTTTGTCTGTGTGGGGGCCGGTTAAATTCCAACTGTGTTTCTATTGTGCTTAGAAAGGGCTGTGGCATGAAGTGTAAATAAAAGGTTCAGTGGTGGTATGCAGTGTTGCTTAGCAACTGGGGCCTTGTAAGGTAGAGTCTGCACATTCTCCCCGTGTCTGCATGGATTTCCTCTGGCTGCTCCGTTTTCCTCCCACAGTCCAAAGATGTGCAGGTTAGGTGGATTGGTCATTCTCAGTGTCCGGTGGGATTATCAGGATATGGCGGAGAATTGGTGCAGACCCGATGAGCCGAATGACCTCCTTCTGCACTGTATGGATTCTATGATTCTATGAACATGCAAAAAGCTGGACACAATCCAGGACAAAGCAACTTGCTTGATTGATACCCAATCCACAAACATTCACTCCCTCCACCACCAACACACAATGGCAGCAGTATGCGCCATCTGCAAGATGCACTGCAGGAACACACCAAGGCTCCTTAGACAGCACCTTCCAAACCCATGACCACACCATCCAGCAGGATAAGGGCAGCAGACACATGAAAGTTCCCCTCCAAATCACTCACCATCCTGGCTTGGAAATATATTGCCATCCCTTCACTGTTGCTGGGTCGAAATCGTGGTACTCCCTCCTCACCAGCACTGTGGGTGCACCTACACCACATGGACTGCAAGCAGGCAGCTCAACACCAATGTCTCAAGGGTAATTATGGATGGGCAAGAAATGCTACCCCAGCCAGCAATGCCCACATCCCATGAATTAATAAAAAATCTCCAAAGAGCAATGAAAGGGAACGATCAGTGTATAGTGTAAATCTTTGATCTACAAGTATGTCAGGCCTATTGGAAAGGCAGTCTGCGCTAAAAATTGATACGGTACTGGGACTGAGAAGCATCCGAGCATAAAAAGGGCACCAAAAGTAGAATTAGCAGAGGCACTGTCCATAATTTTCCAATGATTCTTAGACTTAGAGGTGGTGCCAGAGAACTGGAGAACTGCAAACAGTCAACTCTTGTTCAAAAAAGGATGTGAAG
Source organism: Scyliorhinus torazame (assembly GCF_047496885.1). NCBI lineage: Eukaryota > Metazoa > Chordata > Chondrichthyes > Carcharhiniformes > Scyliorhinidae > Scyliorhinus > Scyliorhinus torazame. The sequence goes on along the minus strand of NC_092718.1, from coordinate 50,044,665 downwards.
GTAATCCTAGCAAATACATGTCACTGTAACTTCGATGGTGGGAACATTTTGGGACGTAGTGGGACAAATTTGGACAAATGTAAGTTAATTCAGGAAAGATAACAAAGATTTATTGAAGTCAAGTCATGTTTAACTAACTTACGGACAAATATAGGTTAATTCAGGAAAGATAACAAGGATTTATTAAAGTCAAATCATGTTTAACTAACTTACTTGAGTATTTGATGAGATGAAGGAGAATGTTAATGAGGATAATGTTATGATGTGGTGTACATGGAATTCCAAAAAGGGATTTACTAAAGTGAGGGAGGAAGGTTTATAGAGGATTCCCCTTCTGTTGGTGTTAGGTCCTCTGTTCTTCTGGATATACATTAATGACCACAACCTTGATGTATAGGGCCCAATTTCAAAATGAGTGGATGATACAAAAGCATTATAAACTGTGAGGAGGATGCTCTGGATCTTCAAAAGGATATAGGTAGGTTGGTGGAATGGGCTGACAACTACATGTTAATCAGTTTAGGTTCGATGATGGGAGAGTTTCTAGAAATGATAATTTGGGACAAAATTGGAAAAATGTAGGTTATTTGGTGCAAAATATTAGTGCACGAGGTTGGCACTAATACAATTGAAGGTAGTTCACAGAACACATTTGACGATGTTGAGAATGAGTCGCATGTTTGAAGGGGCTGAGGACATTTGTGACAGAAGCGGGAGGGGGCCGGCCAATCACGTGCACATGTTTTTGTCATGCTTGAAACTGAGGAAATTCTGGAACACCTTCTTTCGCACCAAGAAGGCAGTGTCACAGTTAGACCTAGAATCCAGTCCCCTGGGAGCCATATTCGGGGTGTTGGATTTGCCGGAGCTCCAGACCGGGGCGGAGGCAGATGTCTTAGCCTTTGCCTCGCCGGTGGCGAACAGGTGGATCCTATTGGATTGGGGGTCAGTTTCTCCACTTTGTACCTCAGTATGGCTGGGAGATTTAATGGAGTATCTAAGCCGACAGAAGGTAAAATATAGTTTCAGAGGGAATGAGGAGGGGTTTCATAAAAGATGGCGTCTGTTCATATCTCACTTGAAGGAATTAACCTCAGTCAGCAGCTAAATGGGGGATAAGTTAATTCATTTTCTCAGGTTGAAGAAGAGATTATTAAATATTAGCTAAATGTTAGTTAAATATGTAGAATGTAATTTATGTTAAAAATTTTGAAAAAGCTAATAAAAATATATATATAGGCAGCTCGGTAGGATGGTGGTTAGCACAATTGCTTCACAGCTCCAGGGTCCCAGGTTCAATTCCCGGCTTGATTCACTGTCTGTGCGGAGTCTGCATGTTCTCCCCGTGTGTGCGTGGGTTTCCTTCGGGTGCTCCGGTTTCCTCCCACAATCCAAAGATGTGCCGGTTGGGTGGATTGGCCATGCTAAATTGCCCTGAGTGTCCAAAATTGCCCTTAGTGTTGGGTCAGGTTACTGGGTTATGGGGATAGGGTGGAGGTGTGGGCTTGGGTAGGGTGCTCCTTCCAAGAGCCGGTGCAGACTCGATGGGCCGAATGGCCTCCTTCTGCACTGTAAATTCTATGAAATCTATGAAAATTAAGGCAAGATAACAAGGATTTATTAAAGTCAAATAATTTCATAGAAACTATCGAATCCCCACATTGCAGAAGAAGGCTGTCTGACACATCACGTCTGCACCGACCCTCCAAAAGAGCACTCCACCTAGACCCACTCCCCACCCCATCTCCATAAACCTGCACACCGATCATGGCCAATCCACCTAACCTGTACATCTTTGGACTGTGGGAAGAAACCAGAGCACCCGGAGGAAACTTGCACCACCATGAGGAGAATATGCAAACTCCACACAGGCAGTCAGTCCAGGCCGAAATCGAACCCGGGTTCCTGGCGCTGTGAGACAACAGTGCCAACCACTGTGCCACCGTGCCGCAGTTAAGTGTGCAGTGATTGGTAGGAAGAACACAGAGACAATATAAAATAAAAGGTTCAATTCTAAGGCGGGTGCAGAAACAGGGACCGAGGTGTATATGTTTATAACTTACTGAGGATGGCAGGACAGGTTGAGAGAGTAGTTAATAAAGCATATGATATCCTGAGAACTGAGTACAAAAGCAAGGAGGTTAAGGTAAACTTGTTTGAATCACTCACCTGGAATATGATGTCCATTTTGAGCACCGCACTTTCGGAAGGACATGAAGGCAGAAAAGGTCGATGAGGATAGTTCCAGGGATGAGGAACTTCCAATTATGTAGATAGATTGGAAAGTTAACACAGTTCTCCTAGGAGACGACAAGGTTGAGAGATATTCAAAATCATGAGGGCCTGGATAAGTAGATAGGGAAAAATTATCTCCCCCATTGCTGGATGGATCAAGAACCAGGGGACACAGATTTAAGGCAGTCAGCAAATGAAGCAGTGGCAATGTGAGGAAAAAGTATTTTCGCACAGAGAGTGGGTAGGGGATGACAGAGACAGGCTCATTCGAGATGTTCCAGGAGGAACTGCATTATTATCTGAAAAGAAAGAATGTGTAGGGAGAAGGCGAAGGAATGATTCCGGGTGAATTACTCCTTCAGAGAGCACTGATATAACCGACTTGATGGTCTTTTTCTGTGCGATAACCAATCTATGGTCTATAATGCTAAGGGTTATGGGGGGAAGGGCTAAGGGGGCAGCAGGAAAACATAAGGCCACAGACAGAGCTTCCATATTCTTATTAAATGGAGGAGCAGGCGAGAGGAGCCTAATCGCCTACTCCTGCTCCTATGTTCTCGTAAAGAAACTACATATGTTAAAGTTTCCAGAAGCGGGGATCCAGTGTCATGTGCACAAACAAGCATCAGATTTTTAAAATGAGTTTGGACTTGGTACATCAAAATCCTTCAACATATCCCTATTACAAGTACGCAGATGATTGTGGCTTAATTTGAAACCTAAAGCAGACAACACTGCCAGAGACCCCTCACACCCAGGCTTTGTCCTCTACCAGACTCTTCCATCAGGCAGAAGATACAGGAGTCTGAAAACCCGCACATCCAGACACAGGAACAGCTTCTTCCCCACAGCTACTAGACTCCTCAATGACTCTCCCTTGAACTGATCTATTCTCTGTAAGAACACTATTCATGACACCCTATTCTGCTCTTGTTTGGCCCTTGTTCCGCACTGTAACCAATCTCTATTTGTTGATGTACCATTGTCAATGTACTATGTCAATTATTCTTTTGTCTACTATCTGCGTTATGTGTACGTTCCCTTGGCTGCAGAAAAATACTTTTCACTGTACTTTGGTACATGTGATAATAAATATCAATCAATGAATCAATGGGCAGCACGGTAATGCAGTGGTTAGCACAATTGCTTCACAGCTCCAGGGTCTCAGGTTCGATTCACAGCTTGGGTCACTGTCTGTGCGGAGTCTGCATGTTCTCCCCGGTGTCTGCGTGGGTTTTCTCCGGGTGCTCCGGTTTCCTCCCACAGACGAAAGATGTGCAGGTTAGGTGGATTGGCAATGCTAAATTGCCCTTAGTGTCCAAAATTGCCCTTAGTGTTGGGTGGTGTTACTGGATTATGGGGATAGGGTGGGGGTGTGGGCTTGGGAAGGGTGCTCTTTCCAAGAGCCGATTGGTCTCCTTCTGCACTGTAAATTCTATGATATCAATTTGTTGCCGTAAAATTAATACCTTGGAAGATATGAGTTTATCGAGTCCAGATATGAAATTATTGCAAGAAGACTGTCAAAACGAAAAGAATTTAATCAGACAATGGAGTAATTTTAAAATTCCACCAGTGTGTGGAAAACTGGTGCCAGAAGATTAGTTACTCTTTGGGCATAAGACCTTAAGACATAGGAGCAGAATTAGGCCACTTGGCCCATCGAGTCTGCTCCGCCATTCAATCATGGTTGATATTTTCTCATCCCATTCTACTGCCTTCTCCCCATAACCCCTGGTCCCCTTATTAATCAAGAACCTATATATCTCTGTCTTAAAGACACCCAGTGAATTGGCCTCCACAGCCTTCTGCGGCAAAGAGTTCCACAGATTCACCACCCTCTGGCTGAAGAAATTCCTCCTCATCTCTGTTTTAAAGGATCATCCCTTTAATCTGAGATGGTGTCCTCTGGTTCTAGTTTTTCCTACAAGTGGAAACATCCTCTCCATGTCCACTCTATCCAGGCCTCGCAGTATCTTGTACACTTCAATAAGATCCCCTCTCATCCTTCTAAACTCCGAGTACAGACCCAGAGTCCTCAAACGTTCCTCATACGACAAGTTCTTCATTCCAGGGATCATTCTTGTGAATCTTCTCTGGACCCTTTCCAAGGCCAGCACATCCTTCCTTAGATATGGGGCCCAAAACTGTTCACAGCACTGCAAATGGGGTCTGACCAGAGCCTTATACAGCCTCAGAAGTACATCCCTAGTCTTGTATTCTAGTCGTCTTGACATGAATGCTGACATTCCATTTGCCTTCTTAACTGCCGACTGAACCTGCACATTAACCTTAAGAGAATCGTGAACAAGGACTTCCAAGTCCCTTTGTGCTTCTGCTTTCCGAAGCATTTCCCCATTTAGAAAGTAGTCTATGCCTAGATTCCTCCTTCCAAAGCGCATAACCTCAAACTTTTCAACATTGTATTTCATCTGCCACTTCTTTGCCCACTCTCCTAGCTTGCCCAAGTCCTTCTGCAGCCCCCTTGCCTCCTCAGTACTACCTGTCCTTCTACAGATCTTCGTATCATCTGCAAACTTAGCAACAGTGCCTTCAGTACCTTCTTCCAGGTCATTAATGTATATTGTAAAATGTTGTGGTCCTATCACAGATCCCTGGGGCACACCACTAGTCACAGCTGCCATCCTGAAAAAGACCCCTTTATCCCCACCTTTTGTCTTCTGCCAGTCAGCCAATCCTCTATCCATGCCAGGATCTTACCCGAAACACCATGGGCTCTTAACTTATTTAACAGTCTCCTATGCGGCACCTTGTCAAAGGCCTTCTGGAAATCTAAATAAATCATGTCCACTGGTTCTCCTTTGTCTAACTTGCTTGTAACCTCCTCAAAGAATTCTAACAGATTTGTCAGACAAGACCTCCCTTTGATAAAGCCATGCTGACTCAGTCCTATTTTACCATGCACTTCCAAGTGCTCCGCGCTCTCATCTTTAATAACAGACTCTAAAATATTACCAATACCAAAGTCAGGCTAACCTCCCTTCTTAAACATTCACCACCTTCCAGTCCTCTGGCACCCTTCTTGCCTCCAGTGATTCCTGAAAGATCATCACTAATGCCTCCAGAATTTCATCAGCTATCTCTTTTAGGACCCTGGGGTGTAGTCCATCAGGTCCAGGTGACTTATCCACCTTCAGACCCTTCAGTTTCCCCAGAACCTTCTCCTTAGTAATGGTCGCTGCACTCACCTCTGCTCCCTGGTTCTCCTGGAGCTCTGGCATCCCACTGGTGTCTTCCACCGTGAAGACTGATGCAAAGTTACTATTCAGTTTGTCTGCCATTTCTTTGTTTCCTATTATTACTTCTCCAGCCACATTTTCTAGTGGTCCAATGTCTATTTTTGCCTCTCTCTTACCTTTTATATATTGAAAACATCTCTTGAAATGAAATGAAAATCGCTTATTGTCACAAGTAGGCTTCCAATGAAGTTACTGTGAAAAGCCCTTAGTCGCCACATTCCGGCGCCTGTTCGGGGAGGCTGTTCCTATCTTCCTTTATGTTACTCGCTAGCTTGCCTTGTACTTCATCTTCTCCCCCCTTATTGCTTTTTTAGTTGTTCTCTGCTCGCTTTTAAAGGCTTCCCAATCCTCTGGTTTCCCACTAATCCTCGCCTCTTTGTATGCTTTTTCTTTAGCCTTCATGCTGTCCTTGACATCCCTCGTCAGCCATGGGTGCTTTGTCCTCCCCTTAGCATGTTTCCTCCTCCTTGGGATGAATTTCTGTTGTGTCACCCTAATAACCCCCAAAGACTCCTTCCATTACTGTTCCACTGCCTTCCCTGCTTGGCTCCTTTTCCAATCAACTCTGGCCAGCTCCTCACTCATGTCTTTGTAGTTACCCTTATTTAATTGTAATACAGTTACATCTGATTGTAGCTTCTCCCTCTCAAACTGCAGGGTAAATTCTATCATATTGTGGTCACTGCTCCCTAAGGGTTCCTTCACCTTAAGTTCCCTAATTAAGTCTGCCTCATTACACATCACCAAATCCAGAATTGCCTGTTCCCTCGTAGGCTGTTACAAGCTGCTCCAAAAAAACATCGTTTAGACATTCCACAAATTACATTTGTTGGGATCTACAACCAACCAGCTTTTCCCAGTCCACCTGCACATTGAAGTCCCCCATGATTATTGTAATATTGCCTTTTTTACATGCCTTTTCTATCTCCTGATTTATTTTCTGCCCCACATCCTGACTACTGCTAGGGGGCCTGTACATAACTCCCATCAGGGTCTTTTTACCATTGCGATTCCTCAACTCTATCCACAGAGATTCTATGCCTTCTGGTCCTATATAACTCCTTGCTATCGATTTAACTTAATTCCTTACTAACAATGCAACCCTGCCCTCTTTGCCCATCTGCCTGTCCTTTCGATAGGACATATATCCTTGGATATTTAGATCCCAGCCCTGATCCCCTTGCAGCCGCGTCTCTGTGATGCCCACAACATCGTACCGGCCAATTTCAATGGGCGCAACAAGCTCATTTACCTTGTTCCGTATACTGCGTGCATTTAGGTACAACACCCTCAATCCTGCATTGGCCACCTCCCTTTTCACACGCTCCTCAGTCACTGTACCCTGTACTGTGGCCCTTTTTGATTTCTGACTATGGCTTCTCTGCCTTACACTTTCCCGCTTACTGCTTTTTGTTTCAGGCCCCGTTTTACTTCCCCTCGACTTCCTACATCGGATCCCATCCCCTTGCCACATTAGTTTAAACCCTCCCCAACAGCTCTAGCCTGACATTCCTCCTCTGACTAGCTCGTGGCACTGGTAGCAATCCTGAGATTACTCCCTTTTGAGGTCCTACTTTTTAGTTTACCTTCTAACTCCCTGAAGTCAGCTTTTAGGACCTCATCCCATTTTTTGCCTATATCGCTGGTGCCGATGTGCGCCACAACAGCTGGCTGTTCACCCATCCCCCCCCCTCCCCCCCGTGGTAATCACCACTGTTGTATATATTAGGAGATGTGTGGTAAGGTCCTGCACTACAGGTACGAGGATAGTCCCTGCCTGCTGGCTCCGCCCAGTAGACCGAGTATAAATATGTGTGCTCCCCGTACAGCAGCCATTTTGCCAGCTGCTGTAGGAGGCCACACATCTTAGTGTAATAAAGCCTCAGTTGTATTCAACTCTCGTCTTTGTGCAATTGATCGTGCATCACCCCCACCCCACCCCCCAGAATGTCCTGCAGCTGCTCCGAGACATCATTGACCCTTGCACCAGGGAGGCAACATACCATCCTGGATTCTCGATTGCGTCCGCAGAACCGCCTGTCTATTCCCCTTACGATTGAGTCCCTTTTGTAAGGGCCACGAAGAATCCAGCAAGAGTTTTAAGGATACAAAATAATAACATTTATTTACTATAACATATATACATAACAGTAGCAGTAACTTCCCTTGCTACCTTCTTCTTCCTGCTGGTTCCTGAACTGGCCAGCTTATTTATACTAGGAGTTTCTCCGCCCCCCTCATTGGGGAAGCTCATACTCCCACAGGATTGTGGGATAGTCATTAGTCCCCAGCCAATCGTAAGTAGGCAGGTTATAACATCCCTCCCCCCCCAAAGTCCAAGGAATCCACCGAAGACCCCGGCGAAGGAAGGCGTCGGACTCGTTTGGCCGCAGGCCGGACGCCATTTGCACGTGGCACTGGATCAGGCGGCGTGTAACGAGACGGAGACCGGCGCTTCCGTGATGAATGGCGCGGTTGTACATCCACGGCCCGTGGACCCGAGGATTCCCCCTCTGATGCATCCTGTGTCTCCATCTCGGAGTCAGAGTCTGCTGCCTCCGTCATGTCAGCGTCTGTATTTCCATTCGGCCCCGTAACGACCTGCGCAGGCTTCGAGTGAGATTTTGAGGACTACCTTCCCTTGTCTCTGGTCTTTGCGGCTGCTGAAATGAGCTCCGGGGGCGGGGAATCTTTTGAGGGGATGATCTTCTTGACCGGACATGGTCTACATGTTTTCGCTGGAGACAACCCTGGGCTTGCACTTGGTAAGATATAGGGCCTGTTTGGCGCAAGATTACACCAGGAACCCATTGGGCACCACCAGCAAAATTCCGCACGAATACTGGGTCACCGGGCGCAAACTGCCGAATCGAACGGTGCCGAGACAATCCCTGTCCCTGCCGTTCTTGTGTGCGGCGTACTTTTGCGCCAATGTCCGGGAAAACCATACTAAGGCGGGTGCGAAGTCTCCGGCCCATTAGGAGTTCTGCGGGAGCTACCCCAGTCACTGCATGGGGGGTGGTCCTGTACGTAAACAAAAGACGAGCCAGTCTCGTGTCCATTGATCCGGAAGACTGCTTCTTTAGGCCTCTTTTGAATGTCTGCACTGCACGCTCTGCCAACCTATTTGAAGCCGGGTGGTAAGGGGCAGTGCGGATATGGCGGATGCCGTTTATCTTTGTAAACCTAGCAAACTCCTCACTCGTGAATGGAGTGCCATTATCCGTGACCAGCACCTCGGGGAGGCCATGCGTACTAAACGATAAACGCATCTTTTCAATTGTTGCGCCGGACGTTGTCCCCTGCAACTTATGCACCTCCAGCCATTTGGACTGGGCGTCAATTAGTAGAAGGAACATGGATCCTTGAAAAGGGCCTGCGAAATCTGCATGCAAGCATGCCCATGGCCGTCCTGGCCATTCTCAGTGATGTAGGGGCGCGGCCGGCGGAAGCTTCTGATGCTCCTGGCAAATGGAGCAGTTTTGGGCCACCTTCTCAATGTCGGTGTCGAGGCCTGGCCACCAGACATAACTCGGGGCCAACATTTTCATCTTGGTCATGCCTGGTTGCCCATTGTGCAAGTCTGATAATATCAGCTCCTGGCCTTTTTCCGGGACAATCACACGCGTCCCCCACAAGAGGATGCCGTCTTCCACGCTGAACTCTGACAGCTTGGAGGAAAATGCCCGCAACTCGCCTGGGAGCTGTTGATGCTGCCCACCATACAGGACTATGTGCCGAACCTTTGACAAGACTGGCTCCGTCTAGGTCCACTCACGGATCTGTGATGCTGTGACAGGCAAGGTGTCCATAAAATTTAGGGTTGCAACCACCTCACCGGTCGTGGGGGTCGACATGGGGCCGGTCGATAAAGGCAATCGGCTCAGTGCGTCGGCATTTGCTATCTGCGTTCCTGGTTTGTGCTCCAGAGAATACTCGTATGCAGCAAGCAACAAAGCCCAGCGCTGGATCCGTGCAGAAGCAATGGGCGGTATTGGCTTATCCTCTCTGAAAAGTCCCAGCAGGGGCTTATGATCAGTCACGATGGTGAAATGGCGGCCGTACACATACTGGTGGAAGCGTTTTGCTGCGAAAACCACTGCCAGGCATCCTTCTCGATCTGCGCGTACTTTTTCTCCGCTGCAGTCAATGTGCGGGAGGCGAAAGCTATCGGTCACTTGGCCCCATTCTCCATCTTGTGGGACAGGACGGCCCCAATACCATACGGGGATGCATCACATGTGACGAGCAAAGGCTTTCCCGGATCAGAGTGGGTTAGTAACCCAGACGACGACAATTGTTGCTTTACCCGCCGAAAAACGGTTTCTCGCGGCTGACCCCAAACCCAGGTGTGATTTTTCTTTAGCAGCAGGTGCAAAGGGGCCAGCGTAGTTGCCAGATTGGGGAGGAACTTCCCGTAATAGTTTACGAGACCGAGAAAAGAACGAAGATGCGAAGTGTCAGTCGGGGTGGGGGCATGTTGAATTGCACGCACCTTCTCTGCGACGGGGTGCAGACCCTCGTGGTCCACCCGATAACCTAGGTAGACTACTTCTTTTGCCTGAAATACGCACTTTGTGCGACGTAAACGGACTCCAGCCTCCGAAAGGCGTCTAAGGACAGCCTCCAGATTTTCCAAATGTTCTTGCTCCGACGTCCCTGTAATCAAAACGTCATCTAGGTAGACAGCCACACGTGGTAAACCTCTCAAAATGCCCTCAATAACACGTTGAAAAATTGTGCAGGCAGAGGATACTCCAAAAGGCAACCGTGTATATTCATACAGGCCCCAGTGTGTATTAATTGTTACATATGGTCGGGAGGCAGGGTCCAGCTCCAACTGCATGTAGGCGTGACTCATATCTAATTTTGTGAATGAGAGTCCACCTGCAAGTTTCGCGTAGAAATCCTCTATGCGAGGCATTGGCTATCGGTCGAGTCGGGAAACTGTATTCACTGTAAGTTTATAGTCTCCACATAAGCGAACTGTGGCATCTGGCTTCATTACAGGTACAATTGGTGCTGCCCAGTCAGCAAAACGGACGGGCCTGATAATCCCAAAACTCTCCAAACGAGTGAGCTCCCTTTCTACCTTCTCGAGCAAGGAGTAAGGCACTGGGCACGCCTGGAAATAGCGCGGCATGGCTCCTGGTTCAACTTGGATACGGGCTACGGCCCCTTTTATTTTCCCCAAACCAGGCTGGAATACGTCTGGGTATCGTCCTAGCACCTCAGTCAACCCTTCAGAAACTGTTTGGAGGATGTGCTGCCATTGCAACCACAAATGGCGCAACCAGTCCCGACCCAACAGGCTGGGCCCATGGCCACGCACCACAATAAGTGGGAAACGCCCCTCCTGGCGTCCATAGACAACAGGGGTCATTGTAGTTCCTGCAATGTCCAGTGGTTCCCCCGTGTAGGTGGCCAACCTGGCCTGTGAGTCAGTTAACGTAAGGGTCTGTATACCCTGTTTGATGCGGTCGAATGTCCTCTGGGCGATCACAGAGACCGCTGCGCCAGTATCCAACTCCATCTCAAGCAGGTGGCCATTGACCCGTACTGTCACCTTAATGGGGGCCACACGGGGAGCTGCCACACAATGCAGCTGCAGGCAGTCGTCCTCCATCTCCACGTCCTCAGGAGTAGTCGCCGCAGGTTCATCCACATGAAAGGTACGGCCTCTGGGCTGGTCCCAGTTACGGCCCCTGGGCTGGTCCCAGTTTCGGTCAGAACGACGGCGCCTCTGGCGTCCCCAGGACCGCCGTCCGCGACGGGGTCGGCGCTTACAAGTCTGACATGGACATGGCTCCTCATCCATTGGCTCTGGAGAAGGCTCCCTTCGGGGAGGAATGTCCGATGGCCACTGACGTCGGTCCGGACGTTGCCTCGCCCAAGGTACCGCAGGAGTGCGGGGGGACGTTTTTGGGCGGAAAGGGTTGCGCCCCAAGGCATGCACTTCCATTCCCTGTGGCTCCTGTACTCCTAGCTCTGCGCTCTCTCGGGACAAGACTATTTGAATGGCCTGTTGAAAAGTCAATGTTGGCTCCGCTAACAACTTTCTCTGGGTTGCTGCATTGTTAATACCGCAAACCAAAAGGTCGCGTAACATTTCTGACAAGGTCTCACCATAGTCACAGTATTCCGCAATCCCACGATAAAAAAATCGGCAAGGGATTCTCCAGGGGTCCTCTCAGCGGTATTAAACCGGTAACGCTGGACTATCGTGGACGGGGTTGGGTTCAAGTGTTGCCCCACTATATTCACAAGTTCATCAAACGTTTTGGTGTCCGGCGCAGCTGGGTACGTAAGGCTCCTAATCACCCCAAACGTATGCGGGCCTCAGGCGGTGAGCAATATGACCACCTGGCACTCGTTTTTAGTGATATTGTTTGCCCGGAAATAGTAACGCATCCGTTGTGTGTACTGGTTCCAGCTTTCCAGCGCAGCATCAAAAACATCCAAACGTCCGTACAGAGGCATGGTATAATAGAAAACAACTTCCAACCTATATCCAACAAAAATCCAGGGAGGTGGCTTCAGCAGTGTAGACAGCTATTCACTTTTACCTTCGTCGCCAGTTTTGTAAGGGCCACGAAGAATCCAGCACGAGTTTTAAGGATACAAAATAATAACATTTATTTACTACAACATATATACATAACAGTAGCAGTAACGTCCCTTGCTACCTTCTCCTTCCTGCTGGATCCTGAACTGGCCAGCTTATTTATACTAGGAGTTTCTCCGCCCCCCTCATTGGGGAAGCTCATACTCCCACAGGATTGTGAGATAGTCATTAGTCCCCAGCCAATCGTAAGTAGGCAGGTTATAACAGTCCCCTATCACTATAGCCCTGCCATTCTTCTTCCTGCCCTCCTGTGCAGCAGAGCCAGCCACGGTGCCATGAACCTGGCTGCTGCTGTTTTCCCCTCAACCATGGTGAGCCATCTCCCTCAACCGTATCCAAAGCAATATTTCTGTTTTGCAGGAAATGACCGCAGAGGACGCCTGCACTGCCTTCCTACTCTTGCTCTGTCTTTTGGTCACCCATTTTCTGTCTCTCGTTTTCTTTCCGTTAAATTCAATGCAGAGGAAAACAGGGCAAAGTGTTTATTCGGTGACAAAATAGCCAATACCTTGGATCCAGTCAGCAGCAAATCTAAAACGTACACCTTTGACTTTATTAATAATAATAATCTTTATTAGTGTCACAAGTAGGCTTACATTAACACTGCAATGAAGTTACTGTGAAAATCCCCTAGTCACTACACTCCGGGTACACTGAGAGAGAATTCAGAATGTCCAATTCACCTAACAAACACGTCTTTCGGAACTTGTGGGAGGAAACCGGAGCACCCGGAGGAAACCCACGCAGACACGGGGAGAACGCACAGACAGTGAAGCAAGCCAGTAATCGAACCTGGGAGCCTGGCGATGTGAAGCAACAGTGCTAACCACTGTGCTACCATGCCGCCCATATCTATGTGGCAACAAATATCTAATACTTAAGTTGTGAATTTAATGGCTTCTTCTTGTGGATCAATCACACAGCAAACAATCTCAGAGAAGAGTGAAAAAAGTGAAATCCCGTTGACAATGGTGGGGCTGGTTGATGCTGCAGGTGGCCGCCTCCTTCGTTGAAAGACACACGGTGAGGTGGTCAGTAAATCCTGCCTTACGTTCAAATGCCTCTGTATCATATACGAATATATATTTGAAATAGATCATGGCTGATCAGTATGTGTTCCATATTCTACATTCCCATCCAACCCCAATAACCTTTGATTCTCTGACGTAACTAGAATCTATCTTCCTCCACCTTAAAAATATTGAATGACCTGCCTTCTGAGGGACAGCGTTTTAAAGTCTCATAACCCTCTTGAGGGAAAAAAAATTCTACTCACCTTTGTCCTAAAACGACTACCCCTAATTTTAAACCAGTGCCCCTTATTTCTGGACTCACCCACAAGACCATTTCGGATCTCAGAATCCGGTGGAAACAAGCCCAGTCTGTCCAACATTTCCTCAAAAGACAATATAGGCTAGATTCTCCATTTCAGCGGCTAAGGGCCGGCTGGAACGGAAAATTCGTGGGCGTTTTACAACGCCAAAATCGGCGCCGGCCCCTCACTGATTCAAGGACCGGTGAGGGGCTAGCAGTCGTGCCAGGTGAAACCCCTCTCCCGCACTGAAAACGGTCAGAGAATGGCTGGATCCCTGGCCGCGCATGTGCACGGCAATGACCTGCAGCGGTCGCGACGACCAACATGGGGCCGACTGTGCGCGGACCTGACCCGCCATCTGTGACCCCAAAGGCCATTCACTGGCTACCCCCTATCAGACCTCCAGCTTTTATGGAAGCCCCACCGGCCAGCGGCACGGTACCCAGCCGAGTGTGGCGGCGCTGGACACAGTCCGCAGCTGCCACACCGTGTTCCCGACCGCTGAGACCACACGTGTTTCACATGGTCGGGAACCCGTCCCTTTGAGGGCGGAGCATCATGGTGAGGGCTGACGATGACGCGCCAACGGCATTGCAACAGCGCGCAGTGCACAATGTGATGACGACATTTTGGAGGGGGTGGAGACTCGCAAATGGGCGTCAAACAGGCACCGGCCCTGGTTTCGACATCGGAGTGGATTCTCCGCCTGATCGTCTATTATGATATCGGCTTCGGTCAATGGAGAATCCCATCCCATGTCTCAAGTTTCACAGAAAATGATTTACATTGTGCAATAGGTGCATATAGCATTTTTACAAAACAGCAGCAAAATGAATTACTGCTTGGTGATATTTTCTGAGCGAATAGTGTTAACCAAGGCATTCCTCTGCTCCTGAAATAGTGCCATGGTATTGTTACGTGAGGAAGATATTAGGAAATTGGGTCCAGAAATGGGATCAGGCAATTTGTGGCAGGCAATTTAAGGGTTAAACTGATCGAGGGAAAAGAACTGCTAGCATGGCGTCGTAGGGATACACCCATACCTGGTCTGAGTAACATTGTCCCATTCAGACTTAAATTCGTTAGTGGGAATACACAGGATGCCCTGTTCATCAAGGGCGAGTCACTTGAGATCCATTGTCCTTTGGGAAACTCCTATCTGACCAGCGATTAGCCCACTACAGAGTCTGATGACCTCTTTGTCTGACAATGGGAGATTAGATGCAAATTAATAGCATGGCCTGTTCTTTTGTATAAACAGGAGTGCGAAACCAAACAGCCAAGCTAACAGCTAACAGCTGGGTTCGAGTTTGGGGGGCTGGCCAGACTTAGAGAGAGAGCGAAAGAATCCTGTTTTGAATAGGCAGGTGAGAAGGATTTGGAAAGCCAACGTGCAAGGTCATGAAAAAAACACTGTCCCAGAGATAGGCTTTCGAAATGGGTTCTCAACGATCTTTACTGACATCAGAAAATTGCTTTGTAAATACAAGTACCAACTTTGAAATTATGTTTAATGGAAACCATGTGTTAAGGTTAAGAAACTGCATATAATCTGTTGTTGTTATGGTTGAAGTTTAAATATTGTTTTTCTTTTGTTGTGATAAAATTTGGTTAGAAAATAACTAGGACGTATTTCTTATGATATCACTCCTGGAATGAATCGATCTTTTCTAACTGCATTAAAACATAATAAATAAGGGGCTGGTTTAGCTCAGTGGGCTAAACAACTGGCTTGTAATGAGAACAAGGCCAGCAGCGCGAGTTCAATTCCCGTACCGGCCTCCCCGAACAGGCGCCGGAATGAGGCGACTAGGGGCTTTTCACAGTAACTTCATTGAAGCCTACTTGTGACAATAAGTGATTATTATTATTAAGTGCAGGAGTAGGCCATTAAAGATACAGGTCCTTAAGCATCCATGGATCAAAATGTTAACATCAAATATAAAGAAAGGAGAAATGATGGAATCAACAGGAAGGAACTTTACAATAGAAATGTAGAAAATAGGGGCAGGAGTTGGCCAGTTGGCTATTCAAGCCTGTTCCACCATTCAATTTGATCATGGCTGATCCTTC
Organism: Scyliorhinus torazame; assembly: GCF_047496885.1. NCBI lineage: Eukaryota > Metazoa > Chordata > Chondrichthyes > Carcharhiniformes > Scyliorhinidae > Scyliorhinus > Scyliorhinus torazame. Next base: position 50,029,157 of record NC_092718.1, on the reverse strand, counting down.
ATCTCGACACCATACTTTTGCATTCTCCTCACGTCCCTTGACTCCTTTAGCATCCAGGAAGCTATCGAATCCCTTCTGAAATATATTTAGTAACTAGGCTTCCACAGCATCTGTGGCAGAGAACTCTACAGGTTCATCACTCTCAGAGTGAAGAACTGTCGCCTCATCTCAGTCCTAAATGGCCTGCCCCATATCCTGAGGCTGATCCCTTGTTCTCAACCCCTAGTCAAAGGAAACAACATCCTGCATCCAGTCTGTCAAGACCAATTAGAACTTCATATGTTTCAATTAGAGCCCCTCTCATTTGTTTAAATTCCAGAGAATCCATGCTCAGTCGACCCAACCTCTCCTCATGCGACAGTCCTGCCATCCCAGAAATCAATGGTGAACCTTTGATACATTCTCTCTCAGGCACGTTTTTCCTTTCCTAGGTAAGGAGGCCAAAACTGCAGACAATACTCCAGATGTGGTCTCACCAAGGTCCGGTATAGCTGCAGTAAGACATCCTTGTTCCTGTACTCAAGCTCTCTTGAAATAAAGGCCAACATACCATTTACTTTCTGAACTGCTTGCTGTACCTGCATGTTTTCTTTAGTCATTGGTGTAGTAGGACACCCAGGTCCCTTTGTATGTCAACATTTCCCGACCTATCACGATTTAAATAATGCTCTGCCATCCAAAGTGGATAACTTCACATTTATCCATATTGTACTGCATCCAGCATTTGTTTTTTCACTCACTCAATTTGTCTAAATCACTTTGAAGCCTCTTAACATCCTCCTCAGCACTCACATTCCCACCATATTTTGTGTCATCAGCAAACTTGAAAATATTATTTTTCGTTCCCTCATCCAAACATTGTAAATAGCTGAGACCCAAGCATTGATCCGTGCAGGACTCCACTAGTCACTGCCTGCCACTTTGAAAAAGATCCATTTATTCCTCCTCTCTGTTCCCTGCCTGCTAACCAATACTCAATACATGTCAATATATTACCCCCCCAATCCCATGTACTTTGATTTTGAACAGTAACCTCTATTTATGGGACTTTATCAAAAGCTTTCTGACAATCCAAATACACCACATTCACTGCTTCACCCTTATTTATTCTACGAGTCATGCCCTCATAAAATGCCAGTAGTTTTGTCAAACATGATTTCCTTTTCATAAATCCATAAATGATGACTTTGTCTATTTTCTAAGTGTCCTGTTATCGCATCCTTTTTCTCTATCACTGATGTTAGTAATTCCATGTTTTACCCCTCCCTTCTTATTTAAATAGCAGGGTTACATTTGCCACCCTTCAACCTGCTGGGACTGTTCCAGAATCTACAGAATTTTGGAAGATGACAATCAATGCATCCATTTCCACGGACACCTCTTTTAGTACCCTGGAGTGTAGATTATCAGGCCCTGGGAATTTATTGTCTTTGAGCCCCATTAACTTCTCCAGCACTATTATTCTACTAAAACTAATTTTCTTCAATTTCTCCTTCTCGCTAGAACCTTGACTCTAGCATTTCTGGGAAGTTATTTGTGTCTTCCACTATGAAGGCAGAATTAAAGTAACTGTTTAATTGCCCTGCTATTTCTTTGTTCTCTAATATAACTTCTCCTGTTTCAGACTATAAGGAACCCACATTTGTCTTCACTAATCATTTTCCTGTTCTATAATTATAGAAGCTTTCACAGTCTGCTTTTATGTTAGTTGCAAGTTTGCTATTATGCTCAATTCTTCCCCTCTTAATCAATCTTTTAGTCCTCCTTTGCTGAATACTGAACTTCTCCTAACTTCTCCTTGTGAATAGCTGGGGCCCAAGCATTGATCCGTGCAGGACTCCACTAGTCACTGCCTGCCACTTTGAAAAAGATCCATTTATTCCTCCTCCTCTGTTTCCTGTCTGCTAACCAATTCTCAATACATGTCAATATATTACCCCAATCCTACTTTTTCTAGCATCTTTATATAACTCCTCTTTACTATCCGTAATTTATTTTGTAAGCTGTGGTTGTGCTTCTTTTCTTTTATGCCAGGAAGGATTGTAAAACTGTTACGATGCACATATTTGTTCCTTAAATATTAGCCATTGACGATCCACCATCATGTCTTTTAATGAAGTTGCCCAGTCTATCTTTGCCAATTCACACCTCATACCGTTGTAGTTTCCTTTGTTTAGATTTAGAACCTTGATTTCAGATCAGTCTGCTTCACTTTTCATCCTAATGAAGAATTCTATCATGCTGTGGTCACTGTTCCCTAAAGGACCCCACACAACAAAATTATTAATTAACCTCTTCTCATTGCATAATACCCAATCTCGGACAACATGTTCCCTAGTTGGTTCCTCAACATGCTGTTGAAAAAAAAAATTGTGTACACACTCCAGGAATACATAGTATTGTTGCTAATTTGGTTTGCCCAATTTATATGTAGATTAAAGTCAACCATGATTACTGTAGCACCCTTGTTACATGCATCTCTAACTTCCTGTTTAACGCAATCTCATACCTTACCACTACTGTTTGGACTCCTATAGACAGTGCCCATTAATATTTTATGCCCCTTGTTGCCTCTTATTTTTACTCAGACCAATTCTAGATCTAAATTTTCTGAGTCATCCTTAACTAACAACACCACCTCACATCCTTTCTGTTTTTGCCTGTTCTTAAATATCGAATACCCAAGGATGTTCAGTTTCCAGCCTTGGTCACCCTGCAGCCACGTCTCTGTAATCACAATCATATCGTACCCATGTACAGTAATTTGCACTGTTAATTCATCTATCTCATTGTGAATGCTCCGTGCATTCAGGTACACTTCCCTTTTTAATATTTTTATACATGTATTTTGGAGTATGATCCGATTTGCTGCGAGGACTTGTTTTCTCTGCCTTCAACTTTTGCCTTCTACTTTTCTGTCCTTCATTTCTATCTTTGTTTCCCGCTCTTGTGTCTCCCTGCTCAGGTTCCCATCCTCCTACCACTCTGGTTTAATCCCCCCCCACCCTGCCCCTGCCCCCCAATCTGGCTTGTACAGGTCCCATCCTCCCCAGAGTCAGTCCCAGTGCTTCGGGAATTCAAATCCCTCCCTCCTGTGCCATCTCTCCAGCCATGCATTCAACTGGCATGTGGCACTGGCAGTAATTCTGAGATTACCACCTTTGATGTCCTGCTTTTAAACTTATTTCCCAGCTCCTTGTATTCGGCTTTTAGGATTTCATCCCTCTTCTAACCTATGTCGCGGTTATTGATATGGACCATGGGCTCTGGCTGTTCACCCTCCCCCTTCAGAATGCCCAACCATTCAGTGACATCTTGACCCTCGCACCAGAGGGGCAACATACGTCTGTAGTCACATTTGTAGCCGCACAAACATTTATCTGTTCTCCTTAAGATATAATCTCCTATCACTATTGTTCTCCCATTCATTTTTTTCCCCATGCAGCTGAGGCACACATGGTCCCATAGTCTTGGCTCTTGTTGCATTCCCCTGAGAAGCCACCTCCTCCAACAGTATCCAAAATGGCAAAGAGAGAGAGATGGACTCAGGGGACTCCTGCCCTATTTGCCCAGTGCTTTCCTTGTGCTTTTGTTCTGTCTGTCGGTCAGCCATTCCCATTCCCTTTCTGCCTGTTCACTCCTTACCTGCGGTGTGATCACCTCATTGTATATGCTGTCCATTAAGACATCATCCTTGCGGATGCCCCACAGGGACTTCAGTCACAGCTTCAGCTCCAAAAGTAGAATTTTGAGTAGCTGCAGCTGGAGATACTTCCTTCACCCGTGGTCACCCTGGACTCTGGGAGTGTCCCTTACTTCTCATATAATACAAGAGGAGCATTCCACATGGTCAAGCTGCCCTGACATGGATGTACCCTTAAATTACTCCCTTTACCTTTATCTCCTCTAGTTTAGTCTATATTAAAGATAGTAGAAATACTCACGAGGTTCTACTTAACTAGGCTGCCGTTCTTTTTTCTGACGAAAGGTAGAAAAGGAAAGGATGACTTGTCTCCCTCCTCACAAAACTCCCTGATCACCAAACTGATGCACGATCAATGACCACTTAAGCGAGGTGGTAGTCCAGCTGAAGGCTTTAATAAGCTAGATGTTTCCCCCAGCAGCTCAGGTACAGAAAGAAGGCTGCTGGGGCTGCACGGGCCCTTATACCCCCCCTTGTAGGGCGGAGCTACCATACAGCTTGACCAATAGGAAACATACAATATCAACCAATGGTGTTCCAGCATTACCAGGTACCGTAATACCTCTACACAGACTACCACATTCACCCCTTGTTAAAAAAGAGTCCAGCGGGGGTGGTGGCTTGATATTACAACATGGTAACGTGGTAGAAATTATAGTTATGGAGGTTCCGTAATACCTCCGTACAGCGTTTTGTAAGTATTTACAGATTCACAATTAACTATATGCACTTTAAAATAAAGCAATCAGTCGATCGGGGGCCCTGGTCATCCTCTGTGATCGTCAAAGCTTTGGTGGTGACGCCGGTGGAGACTCGGGCATCTGAGACTCGGGGAGACTGGCCTCGATCTCTGTGGCAGCTTCAGCACCCCTAGACTGCGCTGTTGGGGAAAACGGTTGACCTGGGAAGGGAGCGTCCGCCGGGTGCGTCGGTGGGTGGGGGGGCCTAGACGGGGCTGGCGGAAGGACCGATCTTCCTGTAAGGTGCACCGGTGGGAGGGAGGGTGGGACTGGTGGCTGGGATGTGCGTGGGGATCCAGCGGGCGGCAGGTCTCGTAGGGAGACCGTATCTTGTTGGCCGACGGTGTACGCCACATAGGTGTATCGGGGGTTAGCGTGGAGAAAATGGACCCTCTCGACCAACAGGTCCGACTTGTGCGCCCACACGTGTTTTCGGAGCAGGATGGGTCCGGGAGCTGCCAGCCAGGTTGGGAGCGAGGTCCCAGAGGAGGACTTCCTGGGGAAGACAAGGAGATGTTCGTGAGGTGTTTGGTTGGTCGTGGTACAAAGCAGTGACCCGGATGGAGTGGAGGGCATCCGGGAGGACTTCCTGCCAGTGGGAGACTGGGAGATTCCTGGACCGTAGGGCCAGTAGGACGGTCTTCCAGACTGTTCCATTCTCCCTTTCTACCTGTCCATTACCCCGGGGGGGGGGGGGGGGGGGGGGGGTTGAAACTGGTCGTCCTGCTCGAGGCGATGCCATTGCTGAGCAGGAATTGACGCAGTTCATCGCTCATAAAGTAGGACCCCCTATCACTATGTATGTAAGCGGGGAACCCGAACAGTGTAAACATGCTATTGATGACGGTGGTTGCGGTCATGTCGGGGCAGAGAATGGCGAATGGGAACTGGGATGACTCGTCAATCACGTTCAGGAAGTACGTGTTGCAGTCGGTGGAGGGGGCCTTTGAGGTCCATGCTAAGGCGCTCAAAGGGATGGGAAGCCTTTATCAGGTGCGCTTTCTCTGGCCGGTAGAAGTGCGGTTTGAACTCTGCGCAGATTTTGCAGTCCCTGGTGGCTGTCCTGACCTCCTCGATGGAGTAGGGCAGGTTGTGGGTCTTGATAAAGTGGAAAAAGCGAGTGACCCCCGGGTGGCAGAGGTTCTCGTGGGGGGCTCGGAGGCGGTCCGCTTGTGGGTTGGCACATGTGCCGCGGGACATGGCATCAGGAGGCTCGTTTAGCTTCCCGGGAGGATACAAGATCTCGTAGTTGTAGGTGGAGAGTTCGAACCTCCACCGCAAGATCTTATCATTTTTTATCTTGCCCCGCTGTGCATTATCGAACATGAAAGAAACCGACCGTTGGTCAGTGAGGAAAGTGAACCTCCTGCCGGCCAGGTAATGCCTCCAATGTCGCACAGATTCTACTATGGCCTGGGCCTCCTTTTCGACTGAGGAGTGGCAGATTTCGGAAGCATGGAGGGTACGTGAGAAGAAGGCCACGGGTCTGCCCGCTTGGTTGAGGGTGGCCGCCAGAGCTACGTCAGACGCGTCGCTCTCGACCTGGAACGGGAGGGACTCGTCGATGGCGTGCATCGTGGCCTTTGCAATGTCTGCTTTGATGGGGCTGAAGGCCATGCGGGCCTCTATCGACAGGGGAAAAACTGTGGATTGGATCAGGGGACGGGCCTCGTCCGCATAGTTGGGGACCCACTGGGCATAGTGAGAGAAAAACCCTACGCAGCGCTTCAGGGCCTTGGACCAGTGAGGGAGGGGGATCTCCATAAGGGGGCGCATGCATTCAGGGTCGGGGCCTATAACTCCATTTCGCACTACGTAGCCGAGGATGGCTAGGCGGTCGGTGCTAAATGTCATAATATACACCAGTATATCATGGTGCAGACACACACTGATGGTCACACAGTGGGACCAATCAACATACACAACACCGCAGCCAATCACCAGTGAGAGCACACGCACTATAAAGACAGTGGGCATCAGAGTTCTCGTTCATTCGAGTAGCAGCTAGCTAAGAGCACAGAGCTCACAGCCTGCAACACACACATTCACCATGTGCTGAGTGCATCAACTGGTTAGGACAAGGCAAAGGTCTTTAGTTAAAGCTAGTATCGTATTTACCCACAGTTCAAGAATTTTTAAATAGTTAACCTTTTAATAACAGAGTGTTGCACTACTTCAAGTGTTGGTGACCTGTATGTGATCCAGAACACCCAACACATCACTAAACATGCATTTATCCTTGTTATACGTAAGGTTAAGGATCTTTGCGGTCTGGAGGAATTTTCAGAGGATGGTGTCGTGGTCCTGCTGGTCATGGCCGCAGATGGTGACATTATCGAGATACGGGAATGTTGCCCATAAACTGTACCGGTCAACCATTCGGTCCATCTCACGCTGGTAGACCGAGACCCCGTTAGTGACACCGAAGGGAACCCTTAAGAAGTGGTAGAGCCGCCCATCTGCCTCGAAGGCAGTGTATTTGCGGTCACTAATGCGGATGGGGAGCTGGTGGCGGTCACTAGTGCGGATGGGGAGCTGGTGGTAGGCGGACTTAAGATCCACCGTGGAGAAGACCTTGTAATGCGCAATCCTGTTTACCAGGTCGGATATGCGGGGGAGAGGGTTCGCGTCCAGCTGCGTAAACCTGTTGATGGTCTGACTGTAGTCTATGACCATCCTATGCTTCTGCCCCTGTCTGTACCACCACTACTTGAGCTCTCCAGGGACTGTTGCTAGCTTCAATGATTCCTTCCATCAGTAGCCTTTGGACCTCTGACCTAATAAAGATCTGATCCTGGGCACTGTACCGTCTGCTCCTGGTGGCGACGGGTTTGCAATCCGGGGTGAGGTTCGCAAACAGGGAAGGCGGATTGACCTTGAGGGCCGCGAGGCCGCAGACATTGAGGGAGGGTATAGGGCCTCCGAATTTGAAAGTTAGACTTTGGAGATTACACTTGAAGTCTAAACCTAGGAGTGTGGCCGCACAGAGGTGGGGAAGGACGTAGAGCTGGTAATTTTTAAACTGCCTTCCCTGGATCGTGAGGTTTGCTACACAAAACCCCTTTATCTCTACTGAATGGGAACCGGAGGCCAGGGAGATTTTTTGATTAACGGGGTGGACGTGGAGAGAACAGCGCCTTACCGTGTCGCGGTGTATGAAGCTCTCCGTGCTCCCAGAGTCAATTAAGCAGGACGTCTCGTGCCCGTTGATTAGTACTGTTGTTGTAGCAGTTGAGAGTGTTCGAGGCCGGGACTGGTCCAGGGTCACCGAGGCTAATCGCAGCAGTTGAGTGTTCTCTTCGGGAGGTGTGCGGTCAGCCGAGCTGGGGTCCTGGGAGTCCATCCAAGATGGCGGCTCCCATTGGTCGCATATGGCTGGGGGAGCACAAAATGGCGGCGTCCAGCCATCGAACGTGGCGTCCGCGGGACAAGATGGCTGCACCCGGGGGCCGCACATGGCCCTGGAGGAGGAAGATGGCGGCGGCGGAGGAGGAAGATGGAAGCGCCCACTGGCCGTGGAGAGGTATGTGGTGGCGGTCCGCATTCGCCACCGGAGACCGCGGCGACCGCACGGGACTGGCATAGCACCACGAAGTGGCTCTTTTTACCGCATCCCTTGCAGGTGGATGCGCGGGCCTGGCAGCACTGCCAGGGGTGCTTTACCTTCCCGCAAAAGTAGCAGCAGGGCCCCCGGGGGTTGCCAGGCCGCCTTGCAGCACAAGCTTGTGGGAGGATAGGAGATGTCTCGGGGTTGGCTGCGGAGGGGGTCCACGCTGCCCAGGGGGCTGCCACGTGGTCGTGATCGTAAGAGCGGGCATTTCGGGAGGCCACATTCAGGGAGCCTGCAAGGGCCCGTGCCTCCTTGAAGCCTCGGGTGTTTTTCTACAGCAATCGCTGGCGGATTTGGGAGGACATCATACCTGCCACAAAAGCGACCCGGATCAAGAGTTCTATGTGGTCGCTCGTCGAAACTTGCGTCAGCTGCAGTTTCTCCCCAACACCAGGAGCGCACGGTAGAATTCTTCCAGCGATTCCCCAGGGATTTGTCACCTCGTTGCTAGCAGATGTCGAGTGTAGACCTAGTTTACCGGGCGAATATAATGTCGTTTTAGCAGCTCCATTGCTGCATCGAAGTCGTCCGCATCCTCGATGAGGGTGTAAATTTCCGGGCTCACCCTCGAGTGCAGGACTTGCAATTTCTGTTCTCCCGTGGGTGTGTTTTCTGCCGTTCCGAGATATCCTTTAAAACACGCCAGCCAGTACTTGAAGGTTGCCGCTGAGTTCGCCGCATGGGGGCTGAGTTGCAGACACTCCGGCTTGATTCGGAGCTCCATCCTTTTAATTCTAGCTTATTAAATTGATGCACGATCAATGACCACTAAACCGAGGTTGTAGTCCAACTGAAGGCTTTAATAAGCTAGATGTTTCACCCAGCAGCTCAGGTCCAGAAAGAAGGCTGCTGGGGCGGCACGGGCTCTTATATCCTGCCTTGCAGGGCGGAGCTACCATACAGCTTGACCAATAGGAAACATACAATATCTACCAATGGTGTTCCAGCATTACCAGGTGCTGTAATACCTCTACACAGACTACCACACATACGTCTGTAGTCACGTCTGTAGCCGCACAAACATTTATCTGTTCTCCTTAAGATGTAATCCCCTATCACTATTGCTCTCTCATTCATTTTTCTCCCCATGCAGCTGAGGCACACATGGTCCCATAGTCTTGGCTCTTGCTGCATTCCCCTGAGAAGCCACCTCCTCCAACAGTATCCAAAATGGCAAAGAGAGGGAGATGGACTCAGGGGACTCCTGCCCTATTTGCCCAGTGCTTTCCTTGTGCTTTTGTTCTGTCTGTCGGTCAGCCATTCCCATTCCCTTTCTGCCTGTTCACTCCTTACCTGCGGTGTGATCACCTCATTGTATATGCTGTCCATTAAGACATCATCCTTGCGGATGCCCCACAGGGACTTCAGTCACAGCTCCAGCTCCAAAAGTAGAATTTTGAGTAGCTGCAGCTGGCGATACATCCTTCATCCGTGGTCACCCTGGACTCTGGAAGTGTCCCTGACTTCTGACATCATACAAGAGGAGCATTCCACATGGTCAAGCTGCCCTGACATGATGTACCCTCAAATTACTCCCTTTCCCTTTCTCTCCTCTAGTTTAGTCTATATTAAAGATAGTAGAAATACTCACGAGGTTCTACTTAACTAGGCTGCCGTTCTTCTTTCTGACGAAAGGTAGAAAAGGAAAGGATGACTTGTCTCCCTCCTCACAAAACTCCCTGAGTCACCAAACTCCAAGTGTCAGACTTTACTGCAGCCCAAAGCAGCACCCCACTGCATTTACCTCTGGTTTCCAGTCAGTTGCTTTCCCCTTTATCTGCAACATATCCAAGAGTACTTTTCTCATTGGAATTGTGTTCTCTTCTTTTCTGCCTCATGGCACTGTTTCTCTTTTTGGGTACTTCTGCCCGGCCCTCCACTTGAATACATTCTATAAAAGTGGCCCAGGATCCCACATGCATAGAACAGTCACGTCTCAGTGCCAATTACCCCAATCGTCTTCCAATTACCTGCTACTTAACTTGCGTGTAGTACAGGGATTTTCAACCATTCTTGGTGTTTAAAGGTTGTGCTCAATATCTTCAAACACCCTTAGACGACTTCTTCCTATCGTGGGATCCATAATACTGAGCCATCAATAGATGTTTCTCAGGGGAACGACCGCAGGGGATCCCTGCACTGACTGCTTCTTCCCAGTCCCTCTTACAGTTACCCACCTATCTCCAATCTTTGGTGTAACTAATTCCCTGAAGCTGCTATCTATGACCCCTCCTGCCTCCCGAATGATCCGAAGTTCTTCCAACTCCAGCTCCAGTTCCCTAACTCGGTCTTGGAGGAGCTGGAGATGGCAGCACTTCCTGCAGGTAAAATCAGCACAGACACTAACTGCATCCCTCACCTCAAACATCCTGCAGGAGGAACATTGCACTCCCTTCCCTGCCATTCCTCTAACTTTCTACCAAGATCTGGAGAAGTAGGCTGCAAGTGTTGGGCACACTGGATAAGTGGGGCTTGTTCAAGGATCAGCTACTGCGTGTTCTTGATAAGTATGTACCGGTCAGACAGGGAGGAAGGCGTCAAGCGAGGGAACCGTGGTTTACCAAGGAAGTGGAATCTCTTGTTAAGAGGAAGAAGGAGGCCTATGTGAAGATGAAGTGTGAAGTTTTGGTTGGGGCGATGGATAGTTACAAGGTAGCGAGGAAGGATCTAAAGAGAGAGCTAAGACGAGCAAGGAGGGGACATGAGAAGTATTTGGCAGGAAGGATCAAGGAAAACCCAAAAGCTTTCTATAGGTATGTCAGGAATAAGCAAATGACTAGGGAAAGAGTAGGACCAGTCAAGGACAGGGATGGGAAATTGTGTGTGGAGTCTGAAGAGATAGGCGAGATACTAAATGAATATTTTTCGTCAGTATTCACTCAGGAAAAAGATAATGTTGTGGAGGAGAATGCTGAGCCCCAGGCTAATAGAATAGATGGCATTGAGGTACGTAGGGAAGAGGTGTTGGCAATTCTGGACAGGCTGAAAATAGATAAGTCCCCGGGACCTGATGGGATTTATCCTAGGATTCTCTGGGAGGCCAGGGAAGAGATTGCTGGACCTTTGGCTTTGATTTTTATGTCATCATTGGCTACAGGAATAGTGCCAGAGGACTGGAGGACAGCAAATGTGGTCCCTTTGTTCAAAAAGGGGAGCAGAGACAACCCCGGCAACTATAGACCGGTGAGCCTCACGTCTGTAGTGGGTAAAGTCTTGGAGGGGATTATAAGAGACAAGATTTATAATCATCTAGATAGGAATAATATGATCAGGGATAGTCAGCATGGCTTTGTGAAGGGTAGGTCATGCCTCACAAACCTTATTGAGTTCTTTGAGACGGTGACTGAACAGGTAGGCGAGGGTAGAGCAGTTGATGTGGTGTATATGGATTTCAGCAAAGCGTTTGATAAGGTTCCCCACGGTAGGCTATTGCAAAAATACGGAGGCTGGGGATTGAGGGTGATTTAGAGATGTGGATCAGAAATTGGCTAGCTGAAAGAAGACAGAGGGTGGTGGTTGATGGGAAATGTTCAGAATGGAGTACAGTCACAAGTGGAGTACCACAAGGATCTGTTCTGGGGCCGTTGCTGTTTGTCATTTTTATCAATGACCTAGAGGAAGGCGCAGAAGGGTGGGTGAGTAAATTTGCAGACGATACTAAAGTCGGTGGTGTTGTCGATAGTGTGGAAGGATGTAGCAGGTTACAGAGGGATATAGATAAGCTGCAGAGCTGGGCTGAGAGGTGGCAAATGGAGTTTAATGTAGAGAAGTGTGAGGTGATTCACTTTGGAAGGAATAACAGGAATGCGGAATATTTGGCTAATGGTAAAGTTCTTGAAAGTGTGGATGAGCAGAGGGATCTAGGTGTCCATGTACATAGATCCCTGAAAGTTGCCACCCAGGTTGAAAGGGTTGTGAAGAAGGCCTATGGAGTGTTGGCCTTTATTGGTAGAGGGATTGAGTTCCGGTGTCGGGAGGTCATGTTGCAGCTGTACAGAACTCTGGTACGGCCACATTTGGTGTATTGCGTACAGTTCTGGTCACCGCATTATAGGAAGGACGTGGAGGCTTTGGAGCGGGTGCAGAGGAGATTTACCAGGATGTTGCCTGGTATGGAGGGAAAATCTTATGAGGAAAGGCTGATGGACTTGAGGTTGTTTTCGTTGGAGAGAAGAAGGTTAAGGGGAGACTTAATAGAGGCATACAAAATGATCAGGGGGTTGGATAGGGTGGACAGTGAGAGCCTTCTCCCGCGGATGGATATGGCTGGCACGAGGGGACATAACTTTAAACTGAGGGGTAATAGATATAGGACAGAGGTCAGAGGTAGGTTTTTTACGCAAAGAGTAGTGAGGCCGTGGAATGCCCTACCTGCTACAGTAGTGAACTCGCCAACATTGAGGGCATTTAAAAGTTTATTGGATAAACATATGGATGATAATGGCATAGTGTAGGTTAGATGGCTTTTGTTTCGGTGCAACATCGTGGGCCGAAGGGCCTGTACTGCGCTGTATTGTTCTATGTTCTATGTTCTAATGACTTTGCAATTCTCAGGGGTTTACTGCTGGAGAGGGATCAGGTGATCCTCACCCTGGAGTACAATATCAAAGGAAATGAACCTGTGTAATTCCTGAACCTAATACTTGTCAGGCTTGTGTTCAGTGATTTTGGTTCTTAAATTGAAAATTATTGATGCCGATTTCAGCTACCGCACATGTCACTGACATGAACAAATATTTAGGGCCATATCTTGTCACTCGCTTTAGAACTCCAACATCAGGACCAAATGGGGCTCTCAAGCTCTCACCTGCCGATGTGGGACGGATGGACCAATCTTCCTGGAGGTAGCTTCATAATTAGCTGCCTCTGGGCTCATTGCTCTATCAGAGGGCCAACAGCTCCGCATCCGTCGCAGCCCCACTGCTGGAGGTGGGTGCTGCTGAGGCAGATTGGTTCCACCAGGGCTTCACTACATGGAATTTAAAAAAACAGCATGCAGACTGGTAAGTCAAGCAAGTTGAGGGGAAACTGCATTGCTGGATTTGTTACATCAGTGACTATGGCATTTTATAAGAATGGACCACTCTTAATATCATGGAGCCTCCAGTTTCAATGGTCCCGAGGCCTGCTGCAGGATGTCACCTTCATCGAGCTGGTAGCCTCTACAGCAGCATAGCTGTTGGCAAAATGACGGTGACACCACAAAATCACCCTAACTGGGGTCTTAACCATGCAAATTTCCTGCCTGTCTGTGGAGTGGGCTGACCCAGCTATGGGAAAGTTCCACCTGCAATGGGACATCCCAACATGGTTCCCCATTATTTTCCCAGCCTCTCCTCCACCTTCAGACCCACCACTTTAACTCTTTTTCACACAAGTTAATTGGAAAACAGTGCTCAAGCAGAATTTGATATTATTTTTATTTGCTCATGTAATATATCACACGTGACATATATAACATACATTAAACAAATCTATCATACAATATATATTGTGTAACTGTAAACCAATCATCACTTCCTCTTCCTTCAACCATTACTCATTAGATATTGCAGCAGAGGTGTATCATGTGAGAGTCAGTCACTTCATAGACGCCGATTTAATTTCATATGAAGTGTTTTTTTGGGGTGTGTGAAATTTTGGCAACAGTCTAACAGTGGGAAATAGTGTTGCACTGCTCAACATAGCTCTCCATTGGGCTATCATATTTTGACAACTGCTTCACACACCGGGAGTGGATTAGTGAAGTTATTGGCAAAAACATCAATGAAGCTCATTAAATAGGGGATCTGTGCAATTAGAGTGGGCCACACTGCACCTTGCGCACAGTCAAATCTATTGCACAGAGGGTAAGGTTCAATCAAGGAGGGCAGCCATTCATAAAACCCAGCAATGCAGATCTTCCTCCTGTCATGGCATCATCCACCTGTCAGATAAGTAATCCAAAGGAAGAACTCTTAAAGTGCAGGACTTTTAGGGAAACAAATCAAACCTCAGGGAGAGGGTCTATCTAAACGGCCATAATTTAAGATGGCATTCTCAAAGCAGCAGTGCCAAAGAAAGTTAAGAGACTTCATAATTTCAATTACTGGATTGTGTCAAATGCCAGTCGAAGACTTGGGGGCCTCCTCTGTGACAAGACAAGGTCTGCCTATGCTTGCGCAGGCTGCAGCTGGCTTGAACCGTTTTTGTCACGACAATTTCAATCACCTGCAAAGGATATCTAGGCAACCACCTGAAGGACCATACTAATCAATATTCAAGACATAATTGCTTGTTTCAGACCTGTCAACCTCTGTAAAGGTTTGGAGCAATAGTTGTTCAGAGAGCGATACTTCATCAGTAGTTTACTAATATCATGGGCATCATCATGTCCACACACATGGATATTAAGCTCCTGATTTTCAACACCATGGCTTCACTCCCTACCGGTCTATTCATGTGCAACTTGTGATGCAAAATAAAGGAACTTGCATGTCAACACCAAGGTCCTGGGATCATCTTCGTTCTGAGCCAGTCAGAATTCCAACTGAATGACGGGCTACAAGGCTGGTTGTTAAAGCTTTATGCTAGATTTTAAAACTGGAGCATTTGACCTTGTTGCTCACATTTCAGTAGAACACAGGCACAATGAGATATCATCATTGAATCTGTAATTGAGGTCGCGCAGCAGCAATAACAGTGATACCTTCAGTATTTGAACTTCTGTGTAGAAGTGATGGATTTCTACACATTTACTGTCTGGCAGAGAATTTTATGTGTCTAAATTTCCAGTTCTGGTGTTCCCATTATAGATTGATTCAAAAAGTGCAGGCGTTATGTTCCAGTCAACTTTGGTAACCCAGGGGTGGGATTCGCTGATCCTGAGGCTAAGTGTTGACGCCGTCGTAAACCGCCATCGCGTTTCCCGATTGCGTCAACATGGCCTCAGGAGCTGCAATTCTGACCCCTACGGGGGCCAGCACGGCACTGGAGCGACCCACGCCGCTCCAGCTGCCGGTCCCGGCATCAGATGGGCGCCGCGGCTCTGCGCATGCGCAGTGGGACCGGCACGATTTCCACGCATGCGCAGAGTCTCCCTTCTCCACGCCTGCCCCGACGCAACATAGCGTAGGGCTACAGGGGCCGACGCAGAACAAAGGAGGCCCCCAGTCTGAGAGGCCAGCCCGCCGATCGGTGTGCCCCGATCGTGGACCAGGCCAGACCGGAGGCCCCCCCTGGGGTCAGACTCTTCCTCCCCCCCCCCCACCCCCCCCCCCCCCACCAGGCCTCCCCCGGATCCATCCACGCCGAGGTCCCGCCGGGTAAGACCAGGTTAGAACGGCGCCAGCAGGACACAGTTTTTTTTTGTACGGTCACTCGGCCCATCCCCGGCGGAGAATCACCGGGGGCGGCCCCGTAGAGCGGCCCCCGACCGACGCCGTGCCGACTGCGCTGGCGCCAATGGCGCCAATTCTCCGCTCTCCGGAGAATCGCGTCCCGGCGTTGGGGTGGCATGGCGCGATTCACGCCGGTCGCGGCGATTCTCCAGCCCGGCCCCGGGGGGAGACAATCCCACCCCAGATCTTTCCAGTGTGTAGTTGATGAAAATTATGATTAGCTAAATTGTGAAAATGCCTATAAAGCCTTCTGTCCACAATTCACTTTAATGGAGAATCGAAGGCCCAGATTATAATGGCAAAACTAACACGTGCTGCTGAATATTGAGGCCCCCGATGGCAGTGGGCATGGAGGCAGGTAGGTGTGGAATTTCATCCTGTTGACTGGTATGTCAGTTCTCTGGCTCCATCCCCTTTGTATCATTTACCCATAGGCGGAATGGGTGTGGCAGTACTACACCTGCAGTTAGCCAATTTACCTCATTCAGGGCCCATGAAGATCTACTGTTGGAGGCCAAGTGGAATTTTTCTGTCAGCCCTGGAGCCCTGGAGGTGTCAGAGAAGAGCATAGCCACTGTGACGTGGCCACCTGACTCCAGGTGCAGGCTGCCCTGTGGAGGGCCTCTCCCCCTCTACAATGACAGTCCAGCTGCTCAGTCTATTTTTATTTTATTTTATATTTTAACAAGTTCGAGAGAAGACGTCTCCAGTTTGGGATGCCCTTTCTCTCACCTATTTTGAAAAGCCAGCTTTTGCTCCTTCTGATCTGGAGGGCCTCTTAATGGGTCTCCTACTGGCCCTGTAGATTCAAGATCCTGTCCACTGCCCTTGAATGGATGTCAAGTCTGTTTTGTTATGCTCTTGACGTAGCATAAGCTGCTTCCTGGATGTGCACTCTGACAAAGGAAGGTTCAGATTTGGAGATAGCTTTAACACATTTATTACTGTTAACGATTTTCCTGCTTGGATTCGACTCGACTGTTAATCCTTCTAAAGCTACTCTGACTGATGAACCAGTCTGCTACAATCCACGTGGTGGGTGTGATGTGTTTCAAATCAACCCTGTGTACTCACTGAGTGTCTCCACTGGAAAGAGGCTGAGCATGTGTGATGTGTCATTTTATATGGGTTGGTGTAATGCCCTCCTGTGGTAGTGTCACCTCTGTGTGTATCTTGAATGCCCATTGGTCGTGTCCTATCTTACTGACCTATTGGTTGACTGTCTGTGTGTCATGTCTCTGGTGCTCCCTCTAGTGTATAGCTAGGTGTAGTGTATGAACATTAACCCTTTGTGTACTTACAGTGATGTATATCACCACATACCCCTTTTTTTGTGTTACATATTTTCTGTACAGTGTTAAAGATAATTGAACAAACTAGGCAGATAAGTGATGCTATGTACAAGTTATGATAACTGTGATTGTTGCGATGACTTTGAGGATAAGACAATACAAAATAAAAGTTATGAGTCCAAAGTTCATGAATTTATATGGTCTGGTATAGAAGTGTCAATGGTGACGTTGTCATTCCTTTGTGAATGCCGTCAGTGTCCTGGTGTTCAGTCATCAGGAGGTATTCAAGTGTTCAAATCACTTCATTGACTGATTTGGAGTCCGTGTCTTTTTTTTTTCCGATGCTTATGGTCGCAATTCTTGATAGCATCTGTCCTGAAAGCCAGGTTGCCTGTTGGTAGTGCAGCAAACGTGAATTGGTAAGATGCATCATCCTGCCATGGTATGTCATTGTACTGAGCTGAGCAGTAACAGTGTCCCTCATTTGCAGAGTTGTACTATGTCGTACCAGTCGTAGTTCCATTGGTGTTGTTTTGTCGTGCTTGTTGTCGACGTTGTTGCCTTTGGTACGCTTCTTGCTATTGTCTTTGATGTTGTTGTTCTGTTGGTTGGTTTTGTTGTCGTGTTTGCTGCGCTCAAGGACCACACTCTGTGGATAATACGAGTCCTTCACACAGTTACTCGTGTTAGCGTGCTTTGTGGCATCTGCTGTTTTCTTGAGCGTGCCGTCACTGAGTTCGCGGCGCTCCCCGTCTGGAGTCATGTCCGACTTACTTGAATCAGCTTTGGCTTGTCGATGCTCCCCGTCTGGAGTCTGGTCTGTTCCACCTGAGTTGGTTTTGGCGTGTCGATGCTCCCACTCTGGAGTCTAGTCTGTTTCACCTGTGTCAGCTGAGGTTTCTTGATGCTCCACGTCAGGAGTCAAAACATTCAGGAATGCATTTGCTTGTGGAAAGGCTCGAGCGAATGAGGTTTGACGTAACGTGGTGTCACCGGAGTCACCAGTAGTCTCACTGTGATTGTCGAGTGCCTCTGTACACACTAGCTGAGGTCTGTCACGTTGCACATCTTGTATGGGAAGTGGGATGCCATCGTCACTTGTCTCGCATACAGTGGGTAGAGCCTCAGTGTCTTCTTGTCATTCACTTGAGCTGGGTAGACTGTCAGAGTCTTCTTCTTGTTCACTTGAGCGTGGTAGACTGTCATAGTCTTTGTCATGATATCCACATTAACATATCATGGTGCAATCACACACACACACTGATGGACAGGTAGTTGGACCAACCAACACACACACAACATCGCAGCCAATCACCAGTGAGAGCACACGCACTATAAAACAGGGAACACCATAGTTCCCGCTCATTCTACCAGGAGATAGCTCAGAGCACAGAGCTCACAGCGTGCCACTCAGCCATAGACCATGTGCTGAGTGCCTCATTGAGATAGTGCTAGGGCTGGGTCCACAGGTTAGCTGGTGAAGTACGAACCACAGCCAGAAGTTAATAGTTATTATTGTACAGAATAATAAAACAGAGTTGTACCATCTACAACTGTGTTGGTTCGTTTGTGTATCGGAACACCCAACACGACAGTCTTCTTGCTGTTCACTGGAGCATGGTAGACTGTCATAGTCTTTCTGTTGTTCACTTGAGCGTGGCACACTTGCATTGTCTGCTGCTGGCTGCTCAGAGGAGGTTGCTAGACCTTCATGGTTTTGTTCATGCAAGAACTGTGCTTTGGAGTCTTGCTTTGCTTCTATCGTAGAGGCTGACTACGAGCTCGCTATGGAGGCTTGTGTCACTCCCTCTGTGGAGTCTTGCAGCATTCCTTGTGTGGAATCGTGCATTGGTCTTGCTGTGGAGACTGTCATCACTTCTTGTAGTGTATGTACATTAACCCTTTGTGTACTTACAGTGATGTATATCACCACAAAGCCCACCCTATGACCATCAGCTGTCTAATCCAGGGAAAGTCACAGTTGTGTTACTTTTCCACAAACTGTGGGCTTCTGACTCCTATTGGATCCTGATGGTGGGGTCCTGATGCCCATGACAAAAGTCCCGCCCGTTGCTGTGATTTTCAGATCTAAAGAGATACAATATAAAGGCCCCATTGAAAACCATCTAACTGTTAACCAATCTGCATCTCAATTAACTTTTGATCAGATCCAGAGGCTTTGTATTAATGGGGTGATAGATTAATTTTACTAAATCTGTCTGTCATGTAGAGATGCCTCATGATTTAATTTGTTCTTTTTAATTGAGAAAAAAACTCTTGATTGAACAAAAATTGTTCAAGTTCCCTGGTGAGAACCTAGAATCTTCCTTGTGCTGCAAGGATTGCTTACATGAAGATGGCAGAAATATCAATCATACTTCACAAAATCTTTCCTACGATATTACAGTGAAGAAATGATGGATATACAAAGGAAATATGTCATGCTCAGAAAGGTCAGTATTAATGTGACCGGAACAAACAGGAGATCAATTTGGAATTCAAACATAAAACGGAAGAAATTATAAGAACGAAATCTGAAACATAAACAGGACAGTTTTGAAGTATAAACAGATACTTGCATTTCTTTAGCATTTTTCGTGACCTCAGGACATCCAAAAGTCCTTTGCGACTAATAAAGCCTATGTAAAGCGTTGTCACTGTTGTAATATAGGAAACATGGCACTCAATTTGCAGATGCTTGAGGCCCAACTGCATCTGTAAAATTAAGAGTCATTGAATGAGTTAGGTGTTGGTCTCTTCATCAGAGCTATTCAGACTTTGGGACAGTATCCAAATGCTAACCCTCTTTTCCCTTTACAGATACTGAAGGACTTGCTATTTTGTGGTAATTTTGCCTATTTTAGCCTGCAGTCTGAACTTCCATGGCAATAAAAATTAAAATATGTCAAGTTTACTCAGCAGAAATTGCTCTGCTGCTGTTAAGTGACGAGATGTGCGGCCTCTGCATTTATTTAACTCACAGGAATTGTTTATTGCCTCATAAAGTCAGTAACTCTGACATATATCACTTAAATTACTTGTACTGGAAGCTTATTATTGCTGTTAAAATGTAGTGTTGATACCTCACCTGCGCTGATGTTGCTCTCAGCGAATGACTTTAAAATTGTAGCTGTCTTTCATTTCTTGATTGTACTCTAACTCTCAATGAGATTATTCCATGATAATCTGACAGTATTTAATGACATCATCCGAGGCAAAGGACATTAAAAGGACAGAATACAAATGGATCTTAATGTTTAACTTCATATTCTTCACTTTTCCTGCTGGAAATGGTTTTGCTCCTTTCCAAATATCTCGAAGATCTCGGAAAAGTGTTATCAGTCACAATGACAGCATGACCAGGGCAGTGAATTATTCCCCATGAATTTTTATTTTGATTGGGGAGGAAAAAGGGATCAGTTGCCCATCTTCAGTGGAAAGGAGAATTGAGTGGGATTTATAATGATCCAAATAGTACCAATTAGCATCACAGTTGAAGTTGAATTTCATTCATGAAGCCTTTGGAAATAGCCATTTAAATAGTCATTCAAAACAGAAACTGCCATGAAATTTGTGCACATAAATGGAAATATTTACCGTGGTAAAAACAATTTACCCAAAGACCTCACTTATGACTGCAATGTTACACCATCATGCCAATGTGAAAGGTTTATGTTGGCTCGAAAGGGGCAAGTATAATACTGCTTCAAATCCTGTTGTAACTCCTCTGTGCATTTTGGTGCATAGCCTGAATGCTGCCCCATACTATTTCATTCTCGTCCCAGCTGCACTATAATTCCAGTCAGGTGCCAAGTCATATTTTCAGAGTGTACTGATGATCAATTAACATGTTGTCTAGCTTTTCAAGCTTGTCTGCTCAACTTTTCTAGCATTAGAAGTTAGCCCTTCTTCAAGTTCTCCTGTACAATAAAGCAGCCCAGACTTAGCTCAGAATGGGAGCTGTCTGATATTGATTTCACATCAGTCGCTGCAGTATAACTGCAGTCTAAACTTTCAGCGCAGGGAAGCAGGTGAAATTTTGATTTGACTGGAATTGTTAGCAACGCAAGTGAATTACATGCTGGCAGTCTCTGCATAGTTCTGAGCGCACATAAATCAACGGAATATTAATTCTGACATCTAATTAGAGAAGTCCAATCTGTGAAGGCCCTCAGATTGAGAGTACAGAGAATGGATCAGCTGGAGAACATTTATAAAACAGCTTTTAGTAGTGAATGATGTAACAGCCCTCTACACCATCACTCAAGCAATTATGTCTGTAGAAAATATTGCCTCATGGCTTTCTTCACTCTAGTAATTCCTCTGTGGGGCCTTTGCAGATTTTAATCATGCAACAGAATAATATTTTAAAATAGAGCACATTCCTCAAAACAAGCAAAAGGTGCAAAATGTATCTGCTGACACTTCCCTTAAAATCTTCTTGCATAAGTGTTGCTCACCAACAATCTGTTACCAAAAAGCAATTATCCAACAAGGTCAAATCCACTGACTATCAAAATGGATTCTATAAAGTGTAAATTCCGAATAGGCTATGAATGGATATAATTTGCTTGATGCATTATTATTTTGATATTTGAAATAGATTCCACGTTGAAATGAAATACCTTGTCAACATGACTTGCATTAAAAATGTTGAGCCTGAATTCTAATTTCACCATTTGAATGAACAATGCGCAAAGCAGACGGTTTGAAAATGTTAGCAATCATTGACCTGCAATATAAACAAGACCAGAATACCACGATATGTGCCAGTGAAAAGGAACTCTGATACTTGAAAGTGTTAGTTTTAAACATTAAATTAAAAATAATTGGTGACTAGTTGAAATACATGTTGTACAACCTCCGAGGAAAGTAGGGACCACCCTCCCACAACCTGCCGATAATTGAAGAAATCTCTACAGTCGATATAATTTTTAAGTCCGCCAATCGACTTTTGCTGGTGAGCAAATGACATCTTTGTGCTTCAAGCTGAAAGCCGTGACTGTCATCACAGCAATTAGCACAAATACCAAAAAGGAGATATCACTAAAACATGATGAAAAACAATGGTTTTGTTAGCTAGTTGTTGAATATTGATAAGGACTCCATTCTCTGAGCATGGAGCCACAGTTGCACTACTCTCATTACCTCCCCATTCCCAAAATCCCCTTAGCCATAATTCCATAGCTTAACACACTGCTAATAAAGGCCTTAGTGTGTGAGGAGGCAGTAGTGATATCTGAATTACGTACATGAACGTGCCAGCAGGAAAACATTTTAACCATGATCTAATGCCGTATTTCTGTTTGAGAGAAAGAAGACCATGGCAATTTCATATATAAATAGTCTGTAAAAGTAACGTATTATTTTTTTGATTAGGAACCAACGAGGCAAAGCACTGTTGGCTGTTTGCAAAAACTTTATTTGATCAATTTGGATTGTCTAATTGTACTCATTAACTTAGCAGTAAGTGTGGAGATTATTTATGATGCATGGAAATTAAATGTTTTTTAATTATGTTTCGATATGAAGTGGGGTTTACATAATATTCAGCAAAATCTGGTAACAGGATGGTGCTTATCAATTCAATTGCTCGCTAATGTTTTAGTACAAATAATAGTTTATTCTGATCTCCTTTTGTAAATTGGGTGGAGGTTTTTTTGTATACTTGTTTTTGGACATTGATTTCCCTTTTGTTCCCTTCGATCTTCTCTTGACATTACTTGACAATGAGGGATGCAACACAACCCTGACCTTTATCAGCCTGCAGGTGACCTCTGACTTTTCCTTCAGGACCTCTGACCCTAATCCTGACAACTTGATTAATTGTCCAGTGTTATGATTTATGAGTATCTCCTCAGCATAATTAACAGGCAACAGGTGGCTGAACAAAACTTTTGCTTAGTAAGCACTTATCCTAACTCTTGTCTAAATCTTCAAACGCTGAAGGATGAAGAAAATCACAGTTTGCTAACATTCTTATCTAGAAAAGTAGGAACAGGAATAGACCCATTCATCCCCTTGAATCTGTTCTGCCATTGAATTGAACTAACGTTGATGTGTAACTTTTTTTTACCTGACTTTCTTCCAGTTCCCTTGATAATCTTTCATGGTAAAATTATATCAATCGCAACCTTGAAAATTTCAAATAAGCCAACATCCGCTGCCTGCTGGGGGAATGAGTTCCCGATTTCTACTATCCTTTATTTCAACAACTGCTTTCTGATTTTACTTTTTTATGGCTTGGCTCTAATTTTAAGGTTATACCTTATGAAACCTCTCCTCATAATGTGCCCTATTATCATCCTGATGAATCTACACATACTTTTTTATTTTTCTAAGTTCTGGTGCCCAACATTTAACATGATACTCTCGGTGGGGTCTGAACGGGATCCTGCACAACTGAAGCAGCACTTCCTCCAGAGTTTGAATTCGCCTGAGATAAATGCCAACATTTAATTAGCCTTCCAAATAGCTTGTTGGCCTGTATTTTCATCCTCGAGATGGGTAGCGGGAGTTGGGAATGGCGGGAAGAGGGGGTGCTGTTGTGGACTGCCATTGGGCCAGCCGACTCTGAAAAACATTCAGAGACTGCAGCAGGGGCTGCTGGGTGTGGAGGTGGTCTGTTTTAAAGGCCTACCTCATGTACCCTGGGACTTCATCCCAGTGAAAGCAAAAACAGAAATGCCCTCCAGCCCTCATTCCTCACACCCCCTCACGCCCCCCCACACACGTACCCTATGCTCATCCATGGCAACTCATGCCCCCCACCCAACCCTGTGTCCAACTCATGCCCCCATGCCAAGATATGCCCCTAAATAGCCCCATAGTCCCTCAAGCCACAATGCATAGGTGTGCCCCTCAAACAATGCTGGTGACCTCTACATCAAGCCATGGCACTTCAATGCCTAGATACCCACTATACACTGTCTAGAAGCAATGAACCCGATAGTGACAAAAGTGTGCAATAAAACCATTAACAAGTCATTCATTCCTAAAAATAGCTTTTACTACTGTCTATTAACTACGGCAGCCATCCAGACCCTTGAAAACCAAAATAGCAGAAACTATAAGCAGTTGAAACCTCTTTATATTGTATAAATAAAGATTGTGAAATTGACAGGGAGATCAGAAAGCTAGAGTTGTCGATCAAGCAATGTTTTCTCTGGGGCTCAGGTGTTTTAGTAGTCTAATGGATAGCTGGGCTCTCAGCCAAGAGTACATAATGAGGCTGGGCTGAAAGGCCAGAAATCCATTCATCTTTTGAAATACACTCTACTGTCACTATCGGGCTCATTGCTTTGATATACCGTATAATGGGTGAATGGGCACGGAAATGCTCTAGCTTGGCATAAGTGGCCTGAACCAGCTTGCACACTTCAAAAACATTCTCAAACATCAGAAACAATAGAATCGGGTCAGGATCCTCACAATCGGATACCAGCTGCCATTTTTAAAGGGATCCTGAGTCATCATGACTTGCCAAATTTCAGGCCTTTGTGTCTGTCCAGTAGTTTTTTTTTCTGATTTAGGTACATAAACATTTAAATCCACAACTCTTAGTTTCTCATCGTTAAGAAAGTATTGAGGTTTGTCTTTCTCAGACCTTAACACTGCTCCATACTAACTGCCATCAGCAATAGAGTTTTCCATGTCTTTGTGTCCTTCGTAACATTCTGCTTCCATCCACATAAACTACTGTGCCTCCTAATTTAATGTTACCTGAACACATGGAAATGCATCCAAATAATTTTGGTGAAAAGTCGAGGTCCGAGTGGAAACAGAAGAATTGCTGGACAAGAAATGACTGAGGTCCATTTCATTTATCATCTGCTGTGAAATGCCTTTCAGGATTGGCAGCATTACCTTACTAGAGCAGAAGTGGCTCACACAATCCAGTCTTAGTTTTACTTTTACCCTTGAGCAGAGCAAACATACATACCCACACAGCTCACTGCTGATGTCTTCAAGATTTCTGTCTATGTATACATGTTCTTATATGCCTCATCTAAAAAAAATGAGCCATCAATGTATTTACACAGTTCCTTACGAGTGAGTGGTGCTGATATCATTAGAACACCCCTGGTAGCATGATACAGTGGCAATAATGCTACTGACTGTTCATATCAATTAATTTCAGAACAAATAATAATCAATTAGCCTGCAGCAGACCCAGGCATGATGAAGGGAAGCCACTCTGGTATAAAACTTAGGAAACTTAGGTTTGCAGGCACCTGATCTACCCAAGAATGCTTCACCTACAATACACCATAGGATAAATTTTCCGATCCTGCCCATCATAAAAATCATCACAGACAGGGCAGACAATTTGACAGACATTTAAAGGTCTGTTGACCTTGGGTGGGAAATTTCAGTCTTAGGATGGACTCGACCGGAAAGTCCTGTCCCATGTCTCAAGTTACTCATACAATGTAGCTCAAAATATTATTTTCTAAAAGAAACCTATCTAATTTCACTTGAGTGCATCAATATTGTCTCTTTCTGCTGTGTGGAGTGCACTTGGGCACATTCCACCAATGAGGCAACAAGTCCCGAGGGAAGAAAAACTTGATTACTCCCACTTTCAGAAGTACTATCCTGATGACAAAGCAAACTTTCAGTTTGTTTCAATGCAGCCTAGTGTTCAAATGAACATCTGGCTGGTTGTAAGTTCAGCAGGGGACCCAGCAGCATGTTTGACTGGCACATGTGTCAGGAAACCTGCAATAGGCTGCTCTTAAAAGCCTACTGCACATCTCACAGATCATAGATGTTGCTGCTGACTGACTAGGAATTCATTACAAAGAGGAGCACAGAAAATGGACCAAGAGGGAAGAGTGAGCACTCCCATGCTTCCTGCTGCACTGGAGGCATTGCACAAGAATAGTAAAGTAGGAGAGAAGCATTCTTTCTGCAGGGCCAAGAGGCCCTCAAGGCAAACCAGAGAACAGAATTGAAACAAGTGACCAGGTGACAATTCCCTTAGTGCGGGCCCAAGGTCTTGGTTGCAGCACCACAAAAAGTTTAATGATCTCCCAATTGTGATCAAGCTCAGTGAATACTTTTCCAAAATACATCTTCTACCCACTGCCTACCATCCTCTCAAACAGCTCAATGCACCACCCACACACCATCACTCATAGCAGCAATCTCTTGTCATCAAGGTTCAGGTCCAACCTTCATATTCTTCACTTTACACACCAGGCACACCACCCAAGCATATTGCAAGCCAATCACTGACTTCCTTCCCTCACACTTGAAGGCCAAGGTGACCATAACAGGAGTGTGCTGAGGAGAAGCAGAGGGGGAAAGGCATCTCTGACCCATTTGAGGCTTCTAAGGTGATAGTACTCTACATCCTGGGGTCAGCTATGATTGAGGTTCAGTCATCATTCAGAACATTCAGTATGAACGCATGTTCTTGCCGTATGTATCTTCTCAAATTTCATCTTGCTCTCATCTGATATGTGGCATGAGTTGCAAATTGCCCATGGTGTAACCATGGAGCTCTTGATTTGCACCCAACTGCTCTACCCTCATCAAACAATTTCCTTCTGTAGTTGCGTTGTTTTCTGGCTAGCCAAGAACTGATGCCTGGCTAGATAGTGCGCCTTAATTATGAAAGACAAGAGCTATACTAGATCTCTGGTGAAGAAGCGCTGTCAATTAACCTGACGATCATGGCCATCAGGCCAGATAGTGATGCTCTGCAAACTTTAGAGGTTAATATAGAATGGAGATCAGCACACGTGAGTTGCTGAGCACGATTATGTTTAAGGCCAACCAGGATAAAAGGAGAGTTTGTGCTCCGGCCCAATGGTGTGTAAGATTGTCCTAGAAGGAGAGCTGCTGAGAACTCAGGTGAGAATTTTGCTGAAGTGAAGTACAGGAAAAGACTGATGGGAAAGCACTTAGAAATTCCTGGTGCACTAGCAGACCTTGCACAGGCCCTCTTGTTGCAGTTAAGGAACGTGGAGATCTCCAGTTCTAACTCGAAATAGAGCTTTGTGCAGAGCTTGAAACTCTCTGAGGTCAGTCGCTAATCCATTTTCCTATTCTCTTTTAGCCTCACTCCGACTCCGACTGTTTACATTCCCTTATTATTAGATGGTTAACACTGGTCCATTACTCAGTAGGAGATGATTTGTACCTTTGACAGCTCAAAATTGTTCAAGAAAATTGTCCCAGTCATTGTAGTGATGGCATGGCTGTGTTGTAATTCACTGACTGACCACTAGGAGTATCATTAGTATATAAGTGACTGTTAGAGTCATGTGTCCTCAGACTGACGAGGAAGCTGGAAGAGAGAGTTTGCTTGTGCATGTTAATACTATTATTCATCAGTTGTTTTGCATATGTTTGACCCACAGTTAATGTTAATGAATCATTTTTAGCTTTAGCTACAAGTGTTCTTGTAATATAAATTAGACCATCCGACAAGAGCATTACAGTCATATTGTAGAAATTTATTACAGTGTCCTGTTTCTCCCAAAATGGGCGAGGAATAGAACCTTGCATTCTGTTACATTCTTTCCTGATCATCACACTTATATATCACTAACTACTATCAAAATACCTGCCAACAGCACCTGCTATAGTTTTAAGTCCTTTGCAGCTCCTTAATGCTATTCACACTGATTCAACTGCACAAGTCACCCTGACCCGAATCCTTTCTTTTTTGCTGTAGTGAGTTGTCTTTCATCAGTATTGTTACTCCAGCTCTTTCTTCGATAGAAATTCCTATACATTCATGTTGCCTAAAAATATTTGCAAATTAGATCATTCAAATAACTATTCCACACGCTCTCAACACCATGCCTCTGTGGCAGGCGAAAATCTATCTATTTCTGATTCTGTACAATGATAAGAGAAGTTCTGTCATATTGCATAACTAATTGAACAGTCCCTTTCCGGGTGATAATGCTGAGTAAAAGT
The DNA here is from genome assembly GCF_047496885.1 of Scyliorhinus torazame. Classification (NCBI taxonomy): domain Eukaryota; kingdom Metazoa; phylum Chordata; class Chondrichthyes; order Carcharhiniformes; family Scyliorhinidae; genus Scyliorhinus; species Scyliorhinus torazame. The sequence goes on along the minus strand of NC_092718.1, from coordinate 50,001,498 downwards.
CCGAGTCTCATTCAAAGTGACACTTTCAATTGTAAAGTAGTCTGTGACTGAGTAGACGAGTTCACATCTTATGAAGATATACTTTAATTTTTAATGGCAACCATGGCAATTAGGCAGTCCTTTCAACATCAAGCTGTAATGGTGTGACCAAGTCTGGGGATCATAATTCAGTTCCTTTCCTAGAGTAACAAGCTCAGCTTGCGTGACAGATTGAGTGGTGAACGACAACTATTGTTGGTGCATTCAACAACTGCTGAGCCCCAAGGCTATCATTCTCTGAGTATAAGCCCAGCTTGGTACATTTCGATCTTCCACATGATTTAACCAAGGGATCAATTAGATTGTGAGATGAGCTTTGCGTGATATCCAGACTAGGAGACCAAAGATCTCAGGGTCCAGGCATTTCAGATCTCCGAATGGACAACCCAATGGCTGATCCCACTTGTTGGAGACAGATTTTCCTCCACGTGGTCCTTGCAGCAACTATTATAGATATGTTTCTGTGTGTTGCATCCAATGATCACTGTCTTCATACGCCTCCTAGGAGATAACATTGAGTCATCCATGCCTGTGTGGAAATATGATTTTGATCTTAACTTGTGTCTCCTGCATCTGGTTCCAATATTCGAGAAACAACCCCCTGAATTGAGTTGTTATGTTCTTAACCACAGTGAATCAACATCATTGTACTGTGTATAATAACATCTTCATTAATGATGCTTGTAAGATACTTTTGGCAAGAGCATGTTGCATTCAGAAATTTAATGTAATAGAGTGCAATCTGGGTTGTAATTTTATTACAATTTATTATCTGTGTCAGTCAACATGTACAGTTCCGAACACTGAATCTCTTGTCAAAATATCTGTTCCTGCTTATCTCACTGCGTAAACAATAAAAGGCTTTCAATATAGTTCATTAACAAAGATAACCTGCCTCATTAATATGACTTTGAGTTAATCTTATCTCTTCTCCCCCTCAAAAAGTGTATTTTCTCATTCTGCCCCACCATTACTGATTTTGATTCGATAATGTTTTGGATTTGTTGCAGGGAAATTATATTTCAGTTTATCTCTGTGAGATACCAATGTCTACTCAATAGTATTGGCTTCCTTGGCACAATTGTTGCTGAAAATCAGTGAATTTTATGAACAAATTAACTCAGGGCAAGATGAGGTTCCGCTATCCTTGATGTCTGTCTAGAAAATGTCACATTCGGAGGTTAATCTGCCCACAAAGTGGCCACATCCCCAGATTGAATTAATCACCACGGGGAGGTTTGAAGGTTGAGAGGAGATCTGATTGAAACGTATGAAATTCTAACGTGCTGGGCAGACGAGATGCAGGGAAGATGTTTTCCCCTGGTTGGAAATCTAGAACTAGGGGACACAGTTTCAATATACGGGGTATACCATTTAGGACTGAGATGAGGACCAAGTTCTTTACTCAAAGGGTAGTGAACCTGTGCAATTGTCTATCACAGAAGGCTGTGGAGTCACTGAACGTATTCAAGAAAGCAATGGATAAATCTTTAGATTAGATTATAATGGCATCAAGGCATATGGGGAGAAAGTGGGTGTTTGGCATCGGCATAGCGAATCAGCCATGATCATGTTGGAATGTGAAGCAGACTCCAAGGGCCGAATGGCTTCTGCTTTTTATTTCCTTTTCTGTTAATTGTTGTAAATCTTAGAAGATGATTTAGACGTTAAGGTGGATTATTTGGACCATGTGGACACTATTAAGAATGTTTTAAAAGCGTTTTGATGATTTTTTAAACATTTCTAGAAACTCACCACTGTATGCCAGTACAACAAACACATGGCTTGTGTATGTGTGAGTGTGTGTGTGTTTTTAAGCCACTTCTATAATTTAGAATCATATTACTCACTGCAGGTGGATGGACTGCCATTAAAAATGTTCACTTTTTGTCATAGATCAATTTTTTAGTTGTATTCATTAAACTGCACCCAAGTTACCTGTGGTAGTCAAGGAGGAGTCTGGAAAGGAGAGTCAATAACGATTTCTTTTCAACTCTTGGTTTCGGGGAAGTATTTACAAGCAATAGTTCAATTCCCAGCCGGAACTATTCTAGAAGTCTGACTCATACCTGGACCTGGTTTTATCCAGGGAATTAACATGCCCGCTGATGGGTATCTGCTCCTTAGCAGTGGAGCTCGTACAACATGAAGCCCATGGGGAGGTTAATCGGGTTGTCCCCTGGGGGTTAGAACATTACCATTCCTAACTATATCAAAGAATAATTTTTGAAGCAAATCTAAAGAGTTGTGTTCGAACACATTACACGATTGTGCTGAATCATGGAAGATTTTGCATTCAATGACATGAAAGTAAGTTTGAGCAGGAACTTGAGAGAAAAAGAAAATTGGCAAAATGGACACACTTTTGGGTGCAATTTATGCTCACATCGCTGATTGGGCACAGTCGAAATTCTACCTGTGTCTTCAAATTTACTGCTAATACCCAGAGCTAAAGCTAACAGGAAACTTACAACAGAAAGGAAACACGTGTCTGCAAACATAGTGAACCACACCAAAGTTGATGGTCTCTACTCATTCCTCGTAGCCTCGTGATTTGGGTACAAATTCTAAGATAACAATCCCGTGCAGCATTGAGGAAGTTATGTTTAAGACAATGAGATACAAACCAAGGTCCCATCTACCCTTTCACATGGATATAAAAGATCCCGCTGCACTTATCCAAAGAAGAGCAGCAAAGTTTTCTCTATGTTGTCCTGGTCAGAATTTATCCCTCATCCAACATTAGTAAAACAGATTGTCTGCCCGTTTTCACATTTCTGCTTCTGAGATCTTGCTCTGTGCAAATTATAAAATAGAAGCACAAAATCTTTACAGCACAGTAGTAGGCCATTCAGCCCATTGTGTCTTTGCTCGCACTCCAATGAGCAATTCGTACACTTCCACTCCTCCGCACTCTCCCTGAGTGTGGGCAGCATGGTAACATTGTGGTTAGCACAATTGCTTCACAGCTCCACGGTCCCAGGTTCGATTCCCGGCTTGGGTCTCCGTCTGTACGGAGTCTGCATGTTCGCCCCATATGTGCGTGGGTTTCCTCCCACAGTCCAAAGATGTGCAGGTTAGGTGGATTGGCTATGCTAAATTGCTCTTCGTGTCCAAAATTGCCCTTAGTGTTGGGCGGGGTTACTGGGTTATGGGGATAGGGTGGAGGTGTGGGCCTGGGTAGGGTGCTCTTTCCAAGAGCTGGTGCAGGCTCGATGGACCGAATGGCCTCCTTCTGCACTGTAAGTTCTATGATTTATGATCTAAGATCCCTATAATCCCTCCTTTTCAGATACTTAGAAAATTGTAGAAACATTGATGGCACAGGAGGAGGTGGCTCCCCCCATCAGGCGGGATTTTCAAGCTGTACCCAGCGGTCTGCCTGACTGCAAATGACCGCTGCAAGTTCCCCGGCAACAGAGGGTGGGACAGCAGGGAACCCCATTGACAGCGGCAGGATTAGAGAATCCCACTGCCGGCCAATGGCGGGCTACCTCTGCCACCACAAAACCCACCGCGGGGGGGCGGGCAGATAATCCTGCCTAAAGTGTCTGCACTGGCCGATAAATGAGCAGCCCAGCCTAATTCCATTTTCCAGCACTTGATTCATTGGAGGTTACAGGACTTCAAGTGCATATCCAGATGCCTTTCAGATGATGTGTGTTTCTGCCTCCACAAAATTGATTGTTGTCTTTCCATGCTGCAGGCGCCAGAAACATTCCGCGAAACACACCCAAAATGGGACTCTGGGTGGAAATCACCGGCTGTTCAGGTCGGTGGGATATTCCAGTCCTACCGATGGCGTACTCCCCGCCTCGGGTTTCCCGGCGACGAGGGGTGCATTCAATGGGACATCCCATTGACAATAGCAGGACCAGATGATCCCACGGATGGGCCGCCTCCGTTGCCGAAAACACGTGGGTTGGGCAGATAATCCTGGGGCGAAATTCTCCGACCCCCCGCCGGGTCGGAGAATCGCTGGGGGCTGGCGTGAATCCCGCCCCCGCCAGTTGCCGAAGTCTCCGGCACCGGATATTCGGCGGGGGCGGGAATCGTGCTCCGCCGGTTGGCGGGCCCCCCCGCTCGATTCTCCGGCCCGGATGGGCCGAAGTCCCGCCGCTAAAATGCCTGTCCCGCCGGCATAAATTGAACCACCTACCTTACCGGCGGGACAAGGCGGCATGGGCGGGCTCTGGGGTCCTGGGGGGGCGCGGGGCGATCTGGCCCCGGGGGGTGCCCCCACGGTGGGCTGGCCCGCGATCGGGGCCCACCGATCCGCGGGCGGGCCTGTGCCGCGGGGGCATTCTTTCCCTTCCGCCTCCGCCACGGTCTCCTCCGGCGCCGACCTAGCCCCTCAATGTTGGGGCTCGGCCACCAAAGATGCGGAGCATTCCACACCTTTGGGGCGGCGCGATGCCCATCTGATTTGCGCCGTTTTGGGCGCCAGTCGGCGGACAAGCGCCGTGTCCGGAGAATTTCGCCCCTGCTCTCTGTTTTTATCCTGTTGAATCTTCCCAAGTCCCTATTTGAGTTAACCCAAGAGTAACAATGATGAAATCATAACACAGGCTCTAAATAACTCAGTAACAATGAGAGCCAGTGCTCATTAAATGAGAAATCTCGACTTGATGAAACTAAATGAGTACTCGAAAATGAAGACATATATTCTGCACATTATATATGAACTATTTCAACTGAAAGAGTTCCTTTAATTATGCTTTTTATTGATTTATTTTTCCTGCAGTCTTAATGGACTGCTGCAAGTGAACTTCGAAACCTTTAACATAGATCTCTTGGAGGACAAGTCTAATGTCGATGTCCATCTTTGCAAGGTTGAACTTTGAAACGTTGCAGGTTAAAATGTGTACAGTGTTCAAGTATAAGCAGTAAATAAAAGAAAGGGTGAAATAGTTGAGAAGGTGAATGTCGGTGATTGAAGAGATGTTTGAAAAAGTGCTGAGATGGAATGGAGCCAATTCCTGATGTGTGCTCTCGATATGGAGCCTCATTCAAATGATGACTCTCATGGCAAATGATGAGCATGCGCTCCACCATTTTCTGTCCATTAATTATAATGGATGGAAATTCTTGATTTCCTTGTCCATGTTTTAAGCAGGTGAAGATCTACACGATGAATGTACATATATATTCTTCAAATCTGCCTTTCTATCTCAATTCTGTTTCTACTGTACCGTAGCTTCATGGGATGAGGTCCATTGACCCCGGGTGGGGATTTCCAGTTGCCGGGCGGGTGTGGCCAAAAACCTCACCCATCAACTCTGTCTTGCTCTCCAGGTCTGCTGAGCATTTTTCAGCATTTTCTGCTACTGTTTCACAGAGATATAATCCTGCAGACTAAGACCTAACAGCATATATTTCAAATTTAAAAGAAAATAAAGTAGGATCAAGAGAAAGAGACAATTTTCCTCTCTCACCCATGTGATGCACTGACCTTGTTGCAACCTCAGTTGGCACCCTGACCCAAACCCACACTCGGCATCATGCCCTCGCTTAACCTAATGTAGGAAAGAGGGGAAGCCATATCTGAGATGCCTGATGACTTCCATCACTTAAGGCTGCCCCATGGGTTTTCTGGCCACTGATTAAGAGTCATACTCTGAAGGCCGGCAGACCCAAAAGTCACAATGATGCACCTGAAAAGATGAACAGACTGAGCCTCTTTTCTCTTGAAAAGGGAGTGCTGAGCGGAGACGCACTAGGGGCCTTTAAAATAAGCTAAGACTTTGATAAAGCATACACAGACAGAATGCCTCCACTTGTGGAGAAGAGACAAACCAGCAGCCATCAATACCAGACAGTCACCAAGAAATCAGAGAGGGAGATTCAGAAGAATCTTTTTTACCCAGACAGTGGTGAGAAGGTGAAACTCGCTACCACAGGGAATAGTTGTGTTGAATACTACAGATGCATTTAAGGGGAATCTAGATAAGCATGCACAGGAGAAGGCTATAGGGGAATATGCTGATAAGAGTTAGCTGCGGAAGGTCGGGAGCAGGGCTTGAGTGGCCATATGGACTGGTGAGTTGCATGGCCTGTTTCTTTGCATTGTATTATGTGTAAAAATAAATATCCCAGGTTCCATCCAGACCCTCCAATCTGAAGTGAATTATGGCACAAGGGTTCTTTCCTCCTTCATGGAATTTGGACATCATTGTCAGACCAGTGAGGTTGGAGACTAGAAGTGCTCCCTCCCACAGCTCAGGTGCATTGCCAGGCTAGACCTGCATCTGTTGCAGCATTTGAACCAAGTGCATGCGTTAATATAATTCTGATCGGGTAGATATGCCTGGTTAGAGTCTTTTTCAGTGAGTTACGTTTTGTGGAAATTTTTCTAGTTCCTTTTTTTTTGATGGGCCTATCTGCGGTAATTACAGCTCATCTTTCCCATTGTCAGGTTCCGCCGCCGTTTCTGTAATCCAGTGTCTTTTAAAATGTGTTAATTCACACTGAACGCACCTTTGTCTTTGATAAAATCCAGGTTATGCTCACTGGCTTTTTTCAGCACACCTCCACCCAGTATTAGGTTTCTGCTAATTGGATCCCAAACAATAGCGTTATCATGCTTATGTCAGTGCTAACTATGTGCCGAACAATATAAGAATGATTTGATGACATACTTAAGGTGAAAACAGTGATACTAGTGCACAAATTTTCACCAGGGCCAAATCTATTGAATGTGTGTGATTTGGAAAAATCATTTGAAAACTATGGATGGAATTTATTTTCTGATTTTTAAAAAATGCTGTCTCATGTGGGAAAAGTGGATGGCTGCAATTTATGCTCACTTAATGGCCTTATCCTGCTGCCACTGATATAAATCCAGCAGTAGATGGGGAACTTGCCATGCTTGAATACGAGAAGCAAACTCTGGAGGTTTTTAAAAAATGTATTTACAGAATATGGGTGTCGCTGGCAAGGCCAGCATTTATTGTCCATTCTAATTGCCCTTGAGAAGGTGGTGGTAAGCTGCCTTCTTGAACCGCTGCAGACTCTTTGGCTTAGGCAAACCAACACTGCTGTCAGGGAGGGAGTTCCAGGATTTTAACCCAGTGATGGTGAAGGAACGACGATATATTTCCTAGTGAGGATGGTGAGTAACTTGGAGGGTTACTTCCAGGTAGTGGTGTTCCCATGTGCCTGCTAATACTTTCAGGCACTCAGTGATTTTGGTACGTTACAATCAAGAGTGGAGGTTGTCATAGAATTTATCCTTGACTTCATCGGAGTTGGTCATTTTAGTTGCATGCACACTGATGAGCATTAGCAGTCGATTTCGGCGGGAGAACAGCTGGTGAGTCAGTTTCAGCGGGAGCAGTGCGGAAGTGGCTGCTGGGAGGTAAGTCTGTCCTTTAAAAGCACTTGTCTTTGCAGGGGCAGGCCAGTCGATTTCGGCGGGAGAACAGCTGGTGAGTCAGTTTCAGCGGGAGCAGTGCGGAAGTGGCTGCTGGGAGGTAAGTCTGTCCTTTAAAAGCACTTGTCTTTGCAGGAGCAGGCCAGTCGATTTTGGTGGGAGTGGAGCTGGCTGGTTAGTCAATTTCAGCAGGAGCTGAGAATTTTTAAAAAAAATTAGTGTTTTAGGCGGGAACAGGAAGTCGACCCGCGGACGTCTGGGAAGATCCTCACCAATAAATTCTGGTGGAGAGGAAACCCGAGACACTACACGTGTAGTGTCTCCCACCCGCCCTCCTCCTCTAACCTAATAATAAAACCCATTGGTCTGAGGTAAGTACCATATTTTATTATATTATTATTATTTTTTATTAAAAAAATTAATTTAGTTGTTAGCCAGATCTTGGTAGAAAGTTAGAGGAATGGCAGGGAAGGGAGTGCAATGTTCCTCCTGCAGGATGTTTGAGGTGAGGGATGCAGTTAGTGTCTCTGCTGATTTTACCTGCAGGAAGTGCTGCCATCTCCAGCTCCTCCAAGACCGAGTTAGGGAACTGGAGCTGGAGTTGGAAGAACTTCGGATCATTCGGGAGGCAGAAGGGGTCATAGATAGCAGCTTCAGGGAATTAGTTACACCAAAGATTGGAGATAGGTGGGTAACTGTAAGAGGGAGTGGGAAAAAGCAGTCAGTGCAAGGATCCCCTGCGGTCGTTCCCCTGAGAAACAAGTATACCGCTTTGGATACTTGTGGGGGGGACGACTTACCAGGGGTAAGCCATGGGGTACGGGCCTCTGGCACGGAGTCTGTCCCTGTTGCTCAGAAGGGAAGGGGGGAGAGGAGCAGAGCATTAGTAATTGGGGACTCTATAGTCAGGGGCACAGATAGGAGATTTTGTGGGAGCGTGAGAGACTCACGTTTGGTATGTTGCCTCCCAGGTGCAAGGGTACGTGATGTCTCGGGTCGTGTTTTCCGGGTCCTTAGGGGGGAGGGGGAGCAGCCCCAAGTCGTGGTCCACATTGGCACTAACGACATAGGTAGGAAAGGGGACAAGGATGTCAGGCAGGCTTTCAGGGAGCTAGGATGGAAGCTCAGAACTAGAACAAACAGAGTTGTTATCTCTGGGTTGTTGCCCGTGCCACGTGATAGTGAGATGAGGAATAGGGAGAGAGAGCATTTAAACACGTGGCTACAGGGATGGTGCAGGCGGGAGGGATTCAGATTTCTGGATAACTGGGGCTCTTTCTGGGGAAGGTGGGACCTCTACAGACAGGATGGTCTACATCTGAACCTGAGGGGCACAAATATCCTGGGGGGGAGATTTGTTAGTGCTTTTTGGGGGGGTTTAAACTAATGCAGCAGGGGCATGGGAACCTGGATTGTAGTTTTAGGGTAAGGGAGAATGAGAGTATAGAGGTCAGGAGCACAGATTTGACGACGCAGGAGGGGGCCAGTGTTCAGGTAGGTGGTTTGAAGTGTGTCTACTTCAATGCCAGGAGTATACGAAACAAGGTAGGGGAACTGGCAGCATGGGTTGGTACCTGGGACTTCGATGTTGTGGCCATTTCGGAGACATGGATAGAGCAGGGACAGGAATGGATGTTGCAGGTTCCGGGGTTTAGGTGTTTTAGTAAGCTCAGAGAAGGAGGCAAAAGAGGGGGAGGTGTGGCGCTGCTAGTCAAGAGCAGTATTACGGTGGCGGAGAGGATGCTAGATGGGGACTCTTCTTCCGAGGTAGTATGGGCTGAAGTTAGAAACAGGAAAGGAGAGGTCACCCTGTTGGGAGTTTTTTATAGGCCTCCTAATAGTTCTAGGGATGTAGAGGAAAGGATGGCGAAGATGATTCTGGATAAGAGCGAAAGTAACAGGGTAGTTATTATGGGAGACTTTAACTTTCCAAATATTGACTGGAAAAGATATAGTTCGAGTACAATAGATGGGTCGTTTTTTGTACAGTGTGTGCAGGAGGGTTTCCTGAAACAATATGTTGGCAGGCCAACAAGAGGCGAGGCCACGTTGGATTTGGTTTTGGGTAATGAACCAGGCCAGGTGTTGGATTTGGAGGTAGGAGAGCACTTTGAGGACAGTGACCACAATTCGGTGACGTTTACGTTAATGAGGGAAAGGGATAAGTATACACCGCAGGGCAAGAGTTATAGCTGGGGGAAGGGCAATTATGATGCCATTAGACGTGACTTGGGGGGGATAAGGTGGAGAAGTAGGCTGCAAGTGTTGGGCACACTGGATAAGTGGAGCTTGTTCAAGGATCAGCTACTGCGTGTTCTTGAGAAGTATGTACCGGTCAGGCAGGGAGGAAGGCGTCGAGCGAGGGAACCGTGGTTTACCAAGGAAGTGGAATCTCTTGTTAAGAGGAAGAAGGAGGCCTATGTGAAGATGAGGTGTGACGTTTCAGTTGGGGCGATGGATAGTTACAAGATAGCGAGGGAGGATCTAAAGAGAGAGCTAAGAAGAGCAAGGAGGGGACATGAGAAGTATTTGGCAGGAAGGATCAAGGAAAACCCAAAAGCTTTCTATAGGTATGTCAGGAATAAGCAAATGACTAGGGAAAGTGTAGGACCAGTCAAGGACCGGGACGGGAAATTGTGTGTGGAGTCTGAAGAGATAGGCGAGATACTAAATGAATATTTTTCGTCAGTATTCACTCAGGAAAAAGATAATGTTGTGGAGGAGAATGCTGAGCCCCAGGCTAATAGAATAGATGGCATTGAGGTACGTAGGGAAGAGGTGTTGGCAATTCTGGACAGGCTGAAAATAGATAAGTCCCCGGGACCTGATGGGATTTATCCTAGGATTCTCTGGGAGGCCAGGGAAGAGATTGCTGGACCTTTGGCTTTGATTTTTATGTCATCATTGGCTACAGGAATAGTGCCAGAGGACTGGAGGACAGCAAATGTGGTCCCTTTGTTCAAAAAGGGGAGCAGAGACAACCCCGGCAACTATAGACCGGTGAGCCTCACGTCTGTAGTGGGTAAAGTCTTGGAGGGGATTATAAAAGACAAGATTTATAATCATCTAGATAGGAATAATATGATCAGGGATAGTCAGCATGGCTTTGTGAAGGGTAGGTCATGCCTCACAAACCTTATTGAGCTCTTTGAGAAGGTGACTGAACAGGTAGATGAGGGTAGAGCAGTTGATGTGGTGTATATGGATTTCAGCAAAGCGTTTGATAAGGTTCCCCACGGTAGGCTATTGCAGAAAATACGATGGCTGGGGATTGAGGGTGATTTAGAGATGTGGATCAGAAATTGGCTAGCTGAAAGAAGACAGAGGGTGGTGGTTGATGGGAAATGTTCAGAATGGAGTACAGTCACAAGTGGAGTACCACAAGGATCTGTTCTGGGGCCGTTGCTGTTTGTCATTTTTATCAATGACCTAGAGGAAGGCGCAGAAGGGTGGGTGAGTAAATTTGCAGACGATACTAAAGTCGGTGGTGTTGTCGATAGTGTGGAAGGATGTAGTAGGTTACAGAGGGATATAGATAAGCTGCAGAGCTGGGCTGAAAGGTGGCAAATGGAGTTTAATGTAGAGAAGTGTGAGGTGATTCACTTTGGAAGAAATAACAGGAATGCGGAATATTTGGCTAATGGTAAAGTTCTTGAAAGTGTGGATGAGCAGAGGGATCTAGGTGTCCATGTACATAGATCCCTGAAAGTTGCCACCCAGGTTGATAGGGTTGTGAAGAAGGCCTATGGAGTGTTGGCCTTTATTGGTAGAGGGATTGAGTTCCGGAGTCGGGAGGTCATGTTGCAGCTGTACAGAACTCTGGTACGGCCGCATTTGGAGTATTGCGTACAGTTCTGGTCACCGCATTATAGGAAGGACGTGGAGGCTTTGGAGCGGGTGCAGAGGAGATTTACCAGGATGTTGCCTGGTATGGAGGGAAAATCTTATGAGGAAAGGCTGATGGACTTGAGGTTGTTTTCGTTGGAGAGAAGAAGGTTAAGAGGAGACTTAATAGAGGCATACAAAATGATCAGGGGGTTGGATAGGGTGGACAGTGAGAGCCTTCTCCCGTGGATGGAAATGGCTAGCACAAGGGGACATAGCTTTAAACTGAGGGGTAATAGATATAGGACAGAGGTCAGAGGTAGGTTCTTTACGCAAAGAGTGGTGAGGCCGTGGAATGCCCTACCTGCAACAGTAGTGAACTCGCCAACATTGAGGGCATTTAAAAGTTTATTTGATAAACATATGGATGATAATGGCATAGTGTAGGTTAGATGGCTTTTGTTTCGGTGCAACATCGTGGGCCGAAGGGCCTGTACTGCGCTGTATTGTTCTATGTTCTATGTTCTATTGCTAGCCTGGCAGAAGAGGTTTAAGGGCCATCAGTAATCATTAACAGCCTTGGTAAGGCAAGCCAACTTTTTGTTCAGATGGTTCATGACAGAAAATTCAGCTTTTCTATATTTCTCTTTTCGCAGTCATGTCAAATTAATGTGGAACCTGCACTGACTTCCTTGAGCTGACCCTCCTCAGGTAGATGACTTTCCTTGTGGGTGACCATCTCGATTTTGCACCTCAGTTCTGAACGGACCAAGAGCAGTCCTCCTCTCAAATCTGTCAGCTGTGGCATTTTCCATGCGGATGCACAAGTTTCATGCTCCAGTGGTGCCCGTTGCCACCTTTTCACTCTCTTTTGAGATTGATATACAGCCGTGTTGATGGGATCCCTGCCAGCCCCTTCTTCATACTAGAAAGACGTGGAGTGCAGTCCTGAAAAGTGCTGCTCAGTCACTCAGGGGCTGCCATGCTCCACCCCTGTTTCCTTTCACTGAGAGACAACTGCATGGTTTGAACTGCCTATGTGCAGGTTTACAGCTACATCTCCCAGTGAGTCCACATCTGCTGTTACATCACTCGCCCTATGCAATAGGACTTGTGACAGAGCGATGATGGATGACAGATGTGAGAAAGATGAACATCACTTGCGCCTGAATTGTATTGTGCTCTGAGGTAGAGTTGTGCATCATTGGCCTTGCTCTCTTCTCCTGATCTATCTTCATCTGGTGGCAGAAAGAGCCTAGATGGAGATAGATCGGAATCCAATGAGTGATCAGGACATCTCTGTGCCTTGTCAGCTCTACACATTCTACAACATGGTGCTGACTTGCCTTCAAAAACGTTAGGTCTGTGTAATAACTTGGAAGGAGTGACGACTGCCAAGCAGAGTAACTATAGAACTATTTATTAAAAACATAACTGTGTACAGAGAATGATAATAATGCTACCGATGACTGACTCCAAAGAGCAAACAACAGTACAGCACAGGAACAGGCCTTTCAGCCCTCCAAGCCTGCGCCAACCAGGATACCTGCCTAAACTAAAACCGTATGCATTTACGAAGTCCGTATCCTTCCATTCCCCCCCATTCATATATTTGTCTAGATGCCACTTAAATGTAGCTATCGTCCCTGCTCCCACCATCTCCCAGGCTTCGCGTTACATATATTTACCACCCTATGAGTAAAAATCTTGCCTCGCACATCAGTTCTCAAACTTTTCCACACGCACTTTAATCTTATGTCCCCGAGTACTTGACTCTCCTACCCTAGGAAAGAGCATCTGACTATCCAGTTTCTCGACTGGCCACGAAAACCTGTACTCAGTCCCAGGATTTGCGTGTTCCAGCTCAATTGGCCGAACAGGTCACATGACTCTGAGAACCAGCTCCTTAAAGGAACACATTACCACATCTGTCCCCCTTTGAGTTCCTGATGAACACATTTTAATAACAATGGAACTATTTACAATATTATACAACAAATGGATCTCAACACAGTCCCATAGGAGTTAATAATCATTTTTATTCGTGTCATAAGTAGACTTACATTAACACTGCAATGAAGTTACTGTGAAAGTCCCCTCATCGCCACACTCTGGCATCTGTTTGGGTATACTGAGGGAGAATTCAGAATGCCCAATTCATCTAACAAGCACGTCTTTCCGGACTTCTGGGAGGACACCGGAGCACCCGGAGGAAACCCATGCAGACACGGGGGAGAACGTGCAGATTCCGCACAGTGACCCAAGCCAGGAATTGAACCCAGATCCCTTGCATTGTGAAGCAACAGTGCTAACCACTGTGCTCCCGTTCCACCCAGTCCAGGGACTTCTTGATGCTTTAGGAGTGCCGTGATTCACCAGCAGCTACTCCAGCAGTAGAGGTAACTTCGGTTTGAAATTCAATGGGTCGAAACTCAACTTGCAAAGGTGCGTCTGTACAGATAACTTTTTCAGTTCCCTTTTGGAACATTACTTGGGTCTTACTTGAGTTAGCTCGCTGCAGCATTACTGTCATCCATAGCGAAATCACTGTCAGGCATACTAGGGGTGGGCTGCCCCACTGAGTCAGTGTACGACTCTCTCCTTCTCAAATGGTCCAGGTGTTTCTTCACCCTTTTACCTTGGATGTCTATTTCACACGACACTGGATCTGTTCTGGCCATGACTGTTACATGAATCCAATATGGAGCAACACCAAAATTCTTTACAGATACCAAGTCGTCCACCTCAAATGTTCTCTCAGATTTTGCCGAATCACGATGTTTCTTTTGCACACTCTGCTTTGCCTCCACTCTCGCCGCCAAATTTGGAAACACCAGGTCTAACCTGCTCCGAATACACCCATACATTAGCAACTTGGCAGGAGTTGCAGGAGTTAGTCCAATGGTCGGGTGGGGCGTCGTTCTCTAGATAATCAGAAAACAGGCTAAGTTGGTCTGCAGGGATGCTGGCAGTTGCTCTTTTTTAGCTGCTTTAAAAGTTTGCACAGCCTTCTCCACCAATCGATTCCAGGAGGGGTGGTATGCTGCGGGACACAAATGCTCAATGCCATTTGACAACATGTAAGGCTGGAACTTCTCACTGGTAACTGCTGTCCAATTGTCCGAATCCAATACCTCCAGCAAACCATGGGTGCTAAAGGTTTGCCTTAACTTTTCCACTGTTGCCAAATTAGTTATGGACTTCATTTCCTGATGTCTGGCCATTTTGCATCCACTATTAGTGGGAAAATGGTGTCCATGAATGGGCCTGCAAAATGAACGTGGAGCCGCACCCATGGCCTACTTGCCACTGCTAAGGATGCATTGGGTCTGCTGAAGTAACTTTTGTTGTACCTGGCATTGGTCGCCGAGTTTAACCATATTTTCTATATCTATGTCTAACCAGGCCATCACACATAGTTTTGATCCAACAGTTTCATCTTGGACATCCCTGGGTGGGTGCTGTGCAGTTCCTCCAATGACATCTTTCTGCCGGGCGTGAGATAGACAACCGCGCTCCATGGAAGGTCGCCGTCTTCGCTGCTCAGTTCGTTCTTCCTTATAAGGGTTTAGTTGCTTGGACATTCCCTGGTAATGCCAGATATAACAAACCATATGCCTAACTGCGGACAATATTGGATCTTTCTGATCTATTGTGACAACGTGGGTATGTGTCAAGGAAATTCAAGGCAAGAACAATTTCTTGTGGCACTGACAGGGATGGTGTACCTTCCGGTGATGGGAGATGGCTCAAGGTCTGTGCTGTGCCCTTGTCTATGCTGGAAAGTTTATTATTCATAAGCGGTCACCAATAAAGCCCAACATTGTATCCCTCGCAGATGCCATTGGAGAGATGACTTTATCTTCTCTAAAAAACCCTAGCAGAGGTTTATGATCAGTAATTATGGTGAAATGCTGTCCATATTGTGGAATTTCTTTATACCGAAGATGACGGCCAACCCCTCTTCCTCAATCTGTGAGTGGCCGATGGGCCTTTCTAATCCATCCTCCATTTTATGTGACAAGACGACTCTGATTCCAGAAGCAGATGCATCATATGTAAGAACGATTTGTTTGGAAGCATTGAAGTGGACCAAAAGGCAGGAAGACTGTAGAGTTTGCTTCAGTTAAGAACAGAGAACATAAAGTGCAGAAGGAGGCCATTCGGCCCATTGAGTCTGCACCGACCCACTTAAGCCCACACTTCCACCCTATCCCCGTAACCCAATAACCCCTCCTAACCTTTTTTGGTCACTAAGGGCAATTTATCATGCCCAATCCACCTAATATGCATGTCTTTGGACTGGGGAGGAAACTGGAGTACCCGGTAGAAACCCATGCAGACATGGGGAGAACGTGCAGGGTCCACATAGACAGTGACCCAGCAGGGAATCGAACCTGGGACCCTGGCACTGTGAAGCCACATTGCTAATCACTATGCTACCATGCTGCCCAGATGTCTGAAGGCTTTATTTTGCTGTGTCTTCCAGTACCATCTCTGATGTTCTTTTAATAATGCATGTAGCGTTACCAATATCGTGGACAGATTTAGAATAAATCTTCCATCCCAAGAAAAGATTTTAACTCCCACACATTCTTTGGGGCTGGTATTCTTTCATCGCATTAACTTTATTTTCCATTGGGTGCAACGTTAGTGCATCAACTCTAAACTCTGATGCTTTCAAGGTGCATTTCTTTCTCTTTGATCTTACTTCAGCTTCCTGGAACTTTTTGGAAATCTCCTCCGTGTTGATTGGGTGTGTGTCTTTGAATCATAGATTCCCTACAGTGCAGGTGGAAAACATTCAGCCCGTCAAGTCTGAACCGACCCTCTGACAGAGCACCCTAACTAAGTGCATGTACCCACCCTCACCCTATCCCCGTAACCAGTAACCCCACCTCACCTTTTGGACTCAGAGTGGCAATTTAGCATGGCCGAACCAACTAACCTGCACACATTTGTGACTGTGGAGGAAATGAAATGAAATGAAAATCGCTTATTGTCACAGGGAGACTTCAAATGAAGTTACTGTGAAAAGCCCCTAGTCTCCACATTCCGGCGCCTGTTCGGGGAGGCTGGTACGGGAATTGAACCATGCTGCTGGCCTGCCTTGGTCTGCTTTCAAAGCCAGTGATTTAGCCCTGTGCTAAACCAGCCCCTCTAATCCAGAGGAAACCCACACAAACATGTGGAGAAGGTGCAACCGCCACACAATCACCGAAGGCTGGTATAGTACCCGGATTCCTGGGGCTGTGAGGCAACAGTGCTTTGCATTTTGCCTAGTTCTTCTCAAAATACCTCTTGATATCTCTGGAAGATGTCATGTAGCTCCCCTGAAATAATTTTGAAAATTTCTGGCCAATTCTATTTTATTTCCTTAAACCAACCTCGTCCCATTTTTATGAGCCAGGGTTTAGAAAACTCCAAAGTTGATCACGAAGTTCACCTGAGCCATGACTTTAAATGTATTTTGGTTATGGGGAGCCCAAGTGTCCACTCTCCTGGTGTTCTGCAACAGAGACCTTAAGTATTTTAAAAACAAAACAATGTTTATTCAATGAACCCAGTTAGCATTTTATAAACAGACATTAAACATTTTATCAACTACCAATACATGTAACCCCACAGATACAACAGTCTATAGATAACCCTTAATACCTTCCCTAGCAACATCCATAAGTTAAACCCTTAACAAAGACAAAGACAGCAGGTTTAAATTCTCTACAGAAACAGGCACTACTTTGAAATCATCAAGTGAGCTGAAGACATTCTTTAGCTTGTAGAGAGAGAGATCATAACACATCTGCTTGCTTTGAATACAGCTCTCCAACTGAAAGTGAAACTAAACACAAAGCCAAAAAGAGCTTTCAGCTCCACCCACACAATGACATCACTGCAGCAATTTGATAAAGCACACTTTTCTTAACGGGACATTCATAGAACATAGAACGATACAGCGCAGTACAGGCCCTTCGGCCCACGATGTTGCACCGAAACAAAAGCCATCTAACCTACACTATGCCATTATCATCCATATGTTTATCCAATAAACTTTTAAATGCCCTCAATGTTGGCGAGTTCACTACTGTTGCAGGTAGGGCATTCCACGGCCTCACCACTCTTTGCGTAAAGAACCTACCTCTGACCTCTGTCCTATATCTATTACCCCTCAGTTTAAAGCTATGTCCCCTCATGCTAGCCATTTCCATCCGCGGGAGAAGACTCTCACTGTCCACCCTATCTAACCCCCTGATCATTTTGTATGCCTCTATTAAGTCTCCTCTTAACCTTCTTCTCTCTAACGAAAACAACCTCAAGTCCATCAGCCTTTCCTCATACGATTTTCCCTCCATACCCGGCAACATCCTGGTAAATCTCCTCTGCACCCGCTCCAAAGCTTCCACGTCCTTCCTATAATGCGGTGACCAGAACTGTACGCAATACTCCCAATGCGGCCGTACCAGAGTTTTGTACAGCTGCAACATGACCTCATGACTCCGGAACTCAATCCCTCTACCAATAAAGGCCAACACTCCATAGGCCTTCTTCACAACCCTATCAACCTGGGTGGCAACTTTCAGGGATCTATGTACATGGACACCTAGATCCCTCTGCTCATCCACACTTCCAAGAACTTTACCATTAGCCAAATATTCTGCATTCCTGTTATTCCTTCCAAAGTGAATCACCTCACACTTCTCTACATTAAACTCCATTTGCCACCTCTCAGCCCAGCTCTGCAGCTTATCTATGTCCCTCTGTAACCTGCTACATCCTTCCGCACTGTCGACAACACCACCGACTTTAGTGTCGTCTGCAAGTTTACTCACCCACCCTTCTGCGCCCTCCTCTAGGCCATTGATAAAAATGACAACAGCAACGGCTCTTGACCCTGAACTATAATTAAAAGCAGTTGGGCAGACTACAGCCTGTAATTGTTTTGTAATTGTTACAGGTGCTGTAATTGTTCCCAAAATCCTTAAAGCCTACCCCATACACATCGTTAGCCTGTTTGCAATGCTTTTTAATCTCAGGGGTTGGACCCCTCCCTGTAGGTATTGATAAGTTTGTTCTCCCACCACAGAGGCACAGGCTCCTGTGTTGACCTCCATTTTGACGGTTAACCATCGATACAACTGTGATGGGAGTCACTTTGCCCATGATCTGAATTACTCTCTATGCAGTGCACTGGAGCCTGGATTTTTTGAACTGCCGGGCAGGTCCTCTTCAGCCTTGCACTAGTTTCTTATATGCTCCTCCCTGCATCTGGTGTAGCACACAGCTTCCCTAAACCTATACGGGGACGCGGTGGCGCAGTGTATTGTCATTGGACTAGTAAACCAGAGACCCAGAGTAATGCTCTGGGGAGTCAGGTTTAAATCCTGCTTGAAGATGGTGAAATTTGAATTCAATAAATATCTGGAATTAAAAGTCCAATGGTGACCATGAAACCACTGTCGATTGTCGTAAAAACCCATCTGGTTCACTAATGTCCTTTAAGGAAGGAAATCTACTGTCCTTAACTGGTCTGGCCTACATGTGACTCCAGACCCACAGCAATGTGGTTGGCTCTTAACTGCCCCTCAAGAGAAATTAGAGATTGGCAATAAATGCTGGCACAGCCTGCAACGCCCATGTCCCATAACGAATAAAAATAAATACTTCTCCTGGGGGTGGTCTCCTCCATCATTTTTGGTTTGTAGATTGAATCTCCTATACTTCTGCCCTCTCTCTGGTTCTATACTTCTTACTTCTTGGTTCACTCTTGCCACATCCTTGGCACTACTACCATGAGCAGTTACCATCCAACCTTGGTGGTCCTTGCCAGCTTGCACATTATGAAGTTCCATCGTGCCTTTCTCTGCACTTTTCATAAGCAAGAACAATTTCTAATACCTTCTTTAGGGTTCTTTCTGTTTCTGCCAAGTTTCTTCTGTATGACAGTATTATTCACCCCACAAGCTAGCCGGGTTCTCAACATGTCATTAACTACAGAACCAAATTCACAATGTTCAGCATTTGCTTCAACCTCACCACAAAGGTTGCTATCATCTCCCCTGGTGCTCTTGCTATTGAATTAAATTTATATCTCTGCACAGTCACCGAAGGCTTTGGGTGATAATGCCCTTTTATGATTTCTGTCCGCTCTTCAACTGTTTTAGTGTTGGGGGATCCAAAGAAGTCAAGCTCTTTATCATGTTTGGGCAGTGTGGGCTGTTAACAATATTATCCTTTGCTTCTTCTCCCCCATATTTCATTTGCTTTGAAGAAATATTGCAGGCGTTCAATGTTTTGAAACTAATCCTCCGATTCAGGGTCAAACGGCTGAAGTTTTCTGAATAAAAGCATTATGACACCCACTGACTGCTAAATGGATGTGCTTCGAATAACTTGTACACAATGTTTACTCTGCCGTTCTCTGTGGCAAATGAAAAGCGCTTGGTTGATCCTCGTCGCCAAATGTAATCATCGAATCATAGAATGTACGTGCAGAAGGAGGCCATTCAGCTCATTGAGTCTGCACCGGCCCTTAGAAATAGGACCCCACTTAAGCCCATGCCTCCACCCTATCCCCGTAACCCAGTAACCACACCTAACCTTTTTGGACACTAAGGGCAATTTTATCATGGCCAATCCACCTAACCTGCACATCTCAGACTGTGGGAGGAAACTGGAGCACCTGGAGGAAACCCACGCAGACACGGGGAGAACATGCAGACTCCACACAGACAGTGACCCAAGTCGAGAATCAAACCTAGGACCCTGGAGCTGTGAAGCAACAGTGCTAACTGCTGTGCGACCGTGATCTGACCATCACCCCTTTACATTCAATGGCACTACCATCACTAAATCCCCCACTATCTAACTTGAGTTAGACAGATTTTTAATTGGTAATGGATTGAAGGGTTATGGAGAATGGGTAGGACATTGGAGTTGAGGCCATGATGGGATCAGTCATGATCACATTGAAGGTGTTTTGGCTTGGGAGGCTAAAATGCCTATTCCTGCTCCTAGGTCATATGTTATAGGGAGGAGATGCTCTGGCTGATTTTGCAATCCAGCTCTTGGTCTGCAGTATTGTAGGCAACAGATGAGGAACATATCAGCCATGATTGAATGGTGGAGCAGACTCAATGGGCCAAATGGCCTAATTCTGCTCCTATATCTTATGAACATATCAACATTCTGGGGGTTACCATTGACCAGAAATGGAATTGGACCAGCTATATAAATACTGTGGTTACCAAAGCAAGTCAAGGGCTTGGAATTATGCAGCGATCAACTCACCTCCTGACTCCCCAAAGCCTGTCCACCATCTGCAAGGCACAAGTCAGGAATGTAATGGAATACTCTCCACTTGTCTAGATGAGTGTTGCTCCAACAACATTTGTGAAGCTTGACACCATCCATGACAAAGTAACTCGCTTGATTATTATCCCTTCCATAAACATTCTCTCCCTCCACCACCAATGAACAGTGGCAGTGTGTACCATCTGCAAAAGACACTGCAGGAACTCATCAAAGTTCCTTAGGAAGCACCTGCCAAACACACAACCATTACCGTCCGGAAGGACAAGAGCAACAGATACCCGGGAAGTTCACCCCCATGTCATTCACCATCCTGTCTTGGAAGTATATCACCGTTCCTTACTGCTGCTGGATCAAAATCCTAGAATTCCCTCCCTAACAGGACTGTGGATGTCCCTACACCTCAGCGGTTCAAGAGGCAGCTCACCACCACCTTCTGAAGGGCGATTAGGGATGGGCAATAATTGCTGGGCTAGCCAGAAATACCCACATCCCAAAAATTAATTAAAAAAAACACTCATCACCAAATTTCTTCTACCTACTGAAAGGCTTTAAACTTACAGATGCAAGAAAAGAGATTTGTACAATCTTCAAAAAACATTTGTTGATCTGGTTGGAATTGGAAAACACAACACTACGTCATCCTCAATGAAACTGGACATTGGTGCAAATTCTGTAAATTGGGAATAGGCTACAAAGATATAAATGTCTTAAGGCTGAGATTTTCCAAAACAAGTAAGTATCAGTTATTGCTCAGTGGGTGCAATTCGAGTACATTGATCGGAACAGTAAAGGATTTAACAACAGGGATTGACATGCGCTAAACGCATTGTGACAGTCATAGGAGAGCGAGGTGCCAAGGCTGAGAAGTGGAAGGTGGAAGTGAAGGTGTGACAGTGAAACTGAACAGAATGGCAGCAGCATGATTAGAACATGCAGCTTAATTTGATTCAACATAGGAAACCTGACCTAGCCATGACACGGAAATGAATGCAAGGTTGATAGCTCTTTCTTGATCCCCCTCATGATTGTCCAGTGCCATTCACAGCTGATGCAATAATGTTTTTTGTCCATTTAATTGTGACCACGAATGAGAAAGACTTCCTCAAATTAATTACATGAACTGTGAATAGTCCGTGTACAAGTTCTTCAAGGGTCTCCTGGAATTTCTAAGCAAAGCATTAAAATGCCTCAGTATACCCTTTCACATTCTGTAATGTGTCAATGTTGAATAATTTAATCCATACATCATAGGCAGGTAAGAAAACACACATTTTGTAATTAATTCTCCAGTGAAGAAAGAATTTCTATGCCTGTACTTGATATGCAAAGCATACATTTTCTATGTAAATTACTTCTGAATAATAATTTTAAAAAACATCATCTCGTAATAGACAGGCCAAGCTAAAACATGTTATGTGATTTAGTCTTGGATGAAGAAAATAATTTTTATCTTTGTCTGCAAATGACAAACCTATCCCGCCCCACAATGGAGCATTTGATGAAACATGGTTGTTAAACTCAAGGGGGATAAACGATCTTAACTTGAAAGCATTTGTTTCTTGAACACTGATCGGTGATGGTGCAAAATGGGTGATCGTGGATCAGTCTCCAATATTTGCAGCATCTGATATTCAATTCCATTGACTGCAAAGGTACTGACTCTTAGACACTGGGGCCTGAATCGTCTAGTCCCGCCAACTGCAGCAACCATTGCAGGTGGGAAGGAGAACTCGACGGACAAGCAAAAAGTCCATTGACCTTGACCGGGAATTTCCAGTCCCGGGCCGGTCGGGACCGAAAAATCCCATTCTGTGTATAATGGACAGTTGAGTAATTATCACGCATTTTGTGCCACAGCCCAAGACAAATTTTTACCCCCTTAAGGTCTTAAAAGATAAATGAATTTTTTATCTTGCTTGCTCGTTGTTTCAGCCTGTTATTGCGGGACAGTTTTATTAGTTCATAGCTTGCACTTTGTATTGCTAAAAACATTAATATTACAGTGATAAAACTAAGCAAGCACTAAATAATCTATTGCATTCAAACAGACACTTCCAATTGAGACTAAAAGCTTGCATTACACGACTGTGCCTGTTACGTTTCGGCAACTGCAACTCAAGTGTCCCAGCTCAAATGTGACACCTTTCATTCAGCTGAATCCCTGTGTCACAGTTGCACCCAATTGGATGTATTCCTAAAACAATTTTCAATTGAACAGGAATGATAAACATGCTCCAAGTGGGAACCACAACAAGCAGTTCAAAAACCTACCAATCATCAGTCAGCAAACAGATATCAATAAAAGAAGTAGCAAATGAGGGTAATTGTCATAAACCCCATGAGGACCAGAGGGAAACCATCATTGATCTCACTGTGGGACTCCTGGAGTACGAGCTTCCCAGGTAAGGGGCGGAGGCCACCAACCTGGGGTTCACTATGAGCTAACAGAAAAGCAGGACCAAAATAGAGCCTGGTATGTTTAGTCTTCCCAGCTGGGATTGTACTGGGAGCGATATGCTGCGTTCTGCAGAGCTTTGTAAATAGTATAAATTAATCTACATTTGTTTACCGCCAGCCTCCTCTGAGTTAGTAAACCGGTAGCACAATGGTTAGCACAGTTGCTTCACAGCGCCAGGGTCCCAGGTTCGATTCCCGGCGTGGGTCACTCTCTGTGAGGAGTCTGCATGTTCTCCATGTGTCTGCGTGGGTTTCACCCCGGTGCTCCGGTTTCCTCCCAGAAGTCCCGAAAGATGTGCTGTTAGGTGAATTGGACATTCTGAATTCTCCCTCTGTCTACCCGAATAGGCACCGGAATGTGGCGACTAGAGGCTTTTAACAGTAACTTCATTGCTGCGTTAATGTAAGCCTACTTGTGACAATAAATATTATTGTTATAAACTATTCAATGAACTGTCTCAAATATGTTTCAAAATTTCTTTTTGCTCTAAGACTGTTTTCAAATGAAAATGCTGAAACGGATTCTAAACTTTGTTTTTCCAGATTTCTCATTGCCATTCTTTTACTCTCTCTTCTATTCTCATCCTTCTCTCTTTTTAAATTTTAACTTGAATGTCCCTGTTTTTCGAACATACTTTGTCCGACTAATATTCATTGTTTTTGTTTCTTTTACAAAATCTGTGAGTAAAATATTATTTGGAAAGTCTTCAAGGATGCGAGACCATTACACTGGGATTGTACCACTGGTGACCTTTGGAACTGGCCAAGCAGGGGACATGTTAGGTCGCTGCGTTCTCACGCCTTTATTAATATTGTCAGTGGACACCCATATTATTGGGGATTCACTTTGAGCATCCGTATGCTCTGGGACACTGCAAAATTCCAAGTTGCTTTGCATGTCAGGGCATATCATTATTGGAGTCTCCCTGTAACCCCTCCCCTCCCCCTTATGAGGAAACTGCATGAAAACCTTGAAAAATGTTTTGATCTTCAGCCAGCTTCCCTGGTCTTGAGTCCTAAGATGGCTGTCAGATCTGCAAAGGAAGAGACTGATATGGTTCTTCTGACCTGGTACATCAACTTGTAAAGATGTCCTAACTTTCGAAGACTGCGGCAAATGGAGGTTCAATGTTGGAAATCTCAAGGTCGTTCACTTCTGGTCTAAGAAAGATTGAGGAGATTTTTCTATAAATGGTGAGAAATTTGGAAATGTGATGCAGCAGAGAAATTTAGGGCTTTGTGTATAGAGATCATCAAGAGATGTTGAGCAGGTACAAAAGTCATTTTTTTTAAAGGCAAATAAAATGCTGGCCTTTATCCCAAAGGCCTAAAATACAAAATACAGTTCAATAAAACCCAAATGCGATCACATCTGGAATACGGCATTCCTTTCTGGGTATCACACCTCAGGAGGGTATTATGACCATGGTGCAGTGCATATTCACTGTTAAACCAGACAAAAATATAATTAAATAATGAGCGCAGTTTGAACAGACTCATTTATTCCCTTGCATATACAAGATGAAGGGGCTATCTAATTCAGATATTTGAGATGATTAAAGGATTTGATAGGCTAGATGTAGATAAAATATTTCCTCTCGTTGTGGAGTCCAATATTACAGGAAATAATTTATAAATTAGCATTGGGACATTCAGGCTAGTATCAGGAGATATTATTTCACACACACTAAAGGGAAATGGAAATCAGGGACTATCTCCTTAAAAAACTGTTGAGGCTAGAGGAATTAAAATTTTAGCACTGTGATTGATAGATCATTTTGTGATGCAAGTTGTTTGTTCCAAAACTAAGGCAGGTAAATGAATCACAAAAATCAAACAGTTGTTACGGCCCAGACAAAGGCCATTTGGCCGGTCATACACTGTGGTTAGCACTGTTGCTTCACAGCGCCAGGGTCCCAGGTTCAATACCCACTTGGGTCACTGTCTGAGTGGAGTCTGCACGTTCTCCCCGTGCCTGTGTGGATTTCCTCCATGTGGTAGTCACCACTGTTGTATTATATTGTACATACTGCACTGCATACGAGGGTATTACGGTAAGGCCCTTGTAACACAGGTACGGGGGTGGATCCCTGCCTGCTGGCTCCGCCCAGTAGGCGGCGTATAAATGTGAGTGCTCTCCGAACTGCAGCCATTTCGGCAGCAGCTGTAGGAGGCCACACATCTCGGTGTAATAAAGCCTCGATTACTCCCTACTCTCGTCTCGTCGTAGTTGATAGTGCATCAATTTATTACACAGAGATTTTACAAAGATGGATCTCCGCATCAAACCGGATCGCCTGCAGCTGCATCCTCGAGCAGACAACGGCAAAAAGGACTTTGCACATTGGCTAGCTTGCTTCGAAGCATACATCGGATCCGCGACAGACCCAATCCCAGAAGCAGAGAAGCTCCAGATTCTGTACACGCGGCTGAGCTCCGACGTCATTCCCCTCATCCAGGACGCGCCTACCTACGCAGAGGCCATGGCGCTACTGAAGGAGAACTACGCTCAGCAGACCAACAAGATCTACGCCAGACACCTCCTATCCACATGGTACCAACTTCCTGGTGAGTCTGTGGAAGATTTCTGGCATGCTCTGCTCGCCCTGGTGAGAGACTGTGATTGCCAGGCCATTTTGGCCGCTGAACATTCTAACCTGCTAATGAGAGACACGTTCATTATGGGCATAGGGTCGGCCTACATCAGCCAGCGCCTCTTAGAAGGGGCTACGCTTGACCTCACGGCAACCAAAAAACTAGCGCTATCGCTCACAGTCGCCTCACGCAATGTACAGGCGTATGCCCACGACCGCACGGTTAACCCCTCCTGGGCATCATGGACCCCGCCAGCGGCCACCCCACCGTGGACCCCATCAGCGACCGCCCCCAGCCAACCCCACACCTGCGTCGCGCGGCAGCCAACCAACTCTGGGGGACCCAAGTGCTACTTCTGCGGACAGATAAAACACCTCCGGCTGCGCTGCCCGGCGTGGAGCGCACTCTGCAAGGCCTGCGGCAAGAAAGGACATTTTGCTGCAGTGTGCCAGGCCCGCTCAATCACCGTTATTGTCCCTGCACCCCCCCGCGTGCGGCCAGTGGGCGCCGTCATCTTCCTTGCCTCAGACCACGTGCGGCCCGTGAGTGCCGCCATCTTGTTACCCTCACAACACGTGGGCGCCACCATCTTACTTGCCTCACAACCAATGGGCGGAGCCATCTTGTCTGCCCCACGTGCGGCCCGAGGGCACCGCCATCTTGCCTGCCTCAGAACACGTGCGGCCCGTGGGCGCCGCCATCTTCCCCGCCTCTGGACCCCTGCCCGTCGGGCACCTCATCGGGCCACTCATCGCCTGCAACCGCCGCCGACCAGCCGCATCTCGCCTCCATCATGATCGACCAGTCCCGACCGCACAACCTCGCGACTGAGTCGACAAAGGTGAAGTTCGACGGGCATGAGATAACCTGCCTTCTGGACCCCGGGAGCACTGAGAGCTTCATCCACCCGGATAAGATAAGGTGCTGCTCCCTCGCAGTACACCTCATTAACCAAAGAATCTCCCTGGCATCCGGATCCCACTCCGTGGCGATCCGGGGGTACTGCATCGCCACCCTCACCATCCAGGGCATAGATTTCAGCGGATTCCAGCTCTACGTCCTCCCCAACCTCTGCGCTGCTTTGCTACTCGGCCTGGACTTCCAGTGCAACCTCCAGAGCCTAACCCTGAAATTTGGCGGGCCCCTACTACCACCCCTTACTGTATGCGGCCTCATGACGCTTAAGGTCGACCAGCCTTCTCTGTTTGCAAACCTCACCCCGGTTTGCAAACCCGTCGCCACCAGGAGCAGATGGTACAGCACCCATTACAGACCTTCATCAGGTCTGAGGTCCAGCGGCTGCTGCGGGAAGGTATCATCGAGGCCAGCAACAGCCCCTGGAGAGCCCAAGTGGTAGTGGTGAAAACGGGGGAGAAAAACAGGATGGTCGTTGACTACAGTCAGACCATCAATCGGTACACGCAGCTCGACGCGTACCCCCTCCCACGCATATCTGATATGGTCAATCAGATTGCACAGTACCGGGTCTTCTCGACAGTGGACCTGGAATCTGTCTACCACCAGCTCCCCATTCGCAAGGCGGACCACCCGTACACTGCGTTTGAAGCGAACGGCCGCCTTTACCATTTCCTTAGGGTTCCCTTCGGCGTCACTAACGGGGTCTCGGTCTTCCAACGGGAGGTGGACCGAATGGTTGACCGATACGGACTGCGGACCACTTTCCCGTACCTGGATAACGTCACCATCTCCGGCCACGACCCGCAGGACCACGACGCTAACCTTTCCAAATTTCTCCACACCGCCAAACTCCTCAACCTAACCTACAACAAGGAGTGTGTTCAGCACGAACTGATTAGCCATCCTCAGCTATGTGGTTCAGAATGGAGTTCTAGGGCTGGACCCCGATCGCATGCGCCCCTCCATGGATCTCCCCCTTCCCCACTGCCCCAAGGCCCTCAAACGATGCCTGGGTTTCTTTTCGTACTACACCCAGTGGATCCCTAACTATGCGGAGAAGGCCCGCCCACTCATCCACTCCACCGGTTTCCCACTGACGGCCGAGGCTCACCAGGCTCCAACTGTATCAAGGCCGATATCGCCAAGGCGGCGATGCACGCGGTCGATGAGACGCTCCACTTCCAAGTCGAGATCGATGCATCAGACGTCGCTCTGGCCGCCACCCTCAACCAGGCAGGCCTGTGGCATTCTTTTCCCGCACCCTGCATGCCTCTGAAATTCAGCACTCCTCCGTCGATTAGGAGGCCCAAGCTATCGTTGAAGCTGTGCGGCACTGGAGGCATTACCTGGCCGGCAGGAGATTCACTCTCCTCACAGACCAACGGTCTGTTGCCTTCATGTTTAACAACACACAGCGAGGTAAGATCAAAAATTATAAAATCTTGCGGTGGAGGATCGAGCTCTCCACCTTTAATTACGAGATTTTGTATCACCCCAGTAAGCTCAACCTGCCCCCCAATGTCCTGTCCTCAGGTACATGTGCCAGCGCACATGTGGACCGACTCCGGACCCTGCATGATGATCTCTGTCACCCAGGGGTTACCCGCTTTCATCACTTCATGAAGGCCCGCAATCTGCCCTACTCCATCAAGGAAGTCAGGGCTGTCACCAGAGACTGCCAGGTCTGCGCGAAGTGTAAACCGCACTTCTACCAGCCAGTCCATGCGCGCCCGGTGAAGGCCTCCCGCCCCTTCAGCGTGGACTTCAAAGGGCCCCTCCCCTCCACCGACTGCAACATGTATTTTCTCAATGCGGTCGACAAATATTCCAGATTCCCCTTCACCATCCCATGCCCCGATATAACGTCTGCCACCATCATCAAAGCCCTCAACACCATCTTCGCTCTGTTCGGTTTCCCCGCCGACATCCACAGCGACCGGGGATCCTCATTTATGAGCGATGAGCTGCCCCAGTACCTGCTCAACAGGGGCATTGCCTCGAGCAGAACGACCAGCTACAACCCTCAGGAAAACAGGCAGGTGGAGCGGGAGAATGGGACGGTCTGGAAGGCCATCCCCCGCTGGCAGGAGGTCCTCCCCGAAGCCCTTCACTCCATTCGGTCGCTCCTGTGCACCGTGACCAACGAAACCCCCATGAACGTCTCTTTGCCTTCCCCAGGAAGTCCACCTCTGGGGTTTCGCTCCTGGCAGCTCCAGGACCCGTTCTCCTCCGCAAGCACGTGTGGCTCCACAAGGCGGACCCATTGGTTGAGAGGGTACAGCTACTCCACGCAAACCCGTAGTACGCCTACGTAGCGTACCCCGACGGCCGCCAAGACACAGTCTCCCTCAGGGACCTGGCACCAGCTGGGTCCCCCCCCCCCCCCCCCCCACTGCACTGGTGCCACCCTCCCTTCCCCCAGTGCACCCCACCACAGCCCCCGCTCCAGGACAATCCATCCTCCCCTTGGTCCCACCCGGGGATGATGAGGATGTCGACACGCTCCCGGAGTCACCGACGACCAAGCCGACGCCTGGCTCGCCACCAGCACTGCGGCGCTCTCAACGACGGATCAAGGCGCCCGACCGTCTAAATTTGTAACCTTCTCTGAAATTTTAATAACAACCTGTATGTAAATAGTTTCCCACTACCCCCGCTGGACTCATTTTAACAGGGGGTGAATGTGGTAGTCACCACTGTTGTATTATATTGTATATACTGCACTGCATACAAGGGTATTACGGTAAGCCCCCTGTACTATAGGTACGGGGGTAGATCCCTGCCTGCTGGCTCCGCCTACCTGTGTGCTCTCCGAACTGCAGTCATTTCGGCAGCAGCTGTAGGAGGCCACACATCTCTGTGTAATAAAGCCTCGATTACTCTCTCGTCTCGTCTCGTCGTAATTGATAGTGCATCACTCCGGTTGCTCCAGTTTCCTCCCATGAGTCCCGAAAGATGTGCTGTTAGGTGAATTGGCCATTCTAAATTGTCCCTTAGTGCCTAAAAAGGTTATGCCGGGTTACGGGAATGGGGTTGGGTAGTGGGCCTGGGTACGAGCTCTTTTGTGGATCGGCATATCTCTGGACTGTGGCAGGAAACCGGAGCACCTGGAGAAAACCCACACAGACACAGGGAGAATGTGCAAACTCCACACAGTCACCTGAGGCCGGAATTGAACCCGGGTCTCTGGAGCTGTGAGGCAGCAGTGCTAACTACTCTGTCACTGTGCCGCTGACCATGCCAGACTCGAACCACACTGAATGAGAAAAATGTTTATTGAATCACATTTGTATCTTTTGCAAATCACTACAAATCTGTGCCCTCTCATTCTTGATCCTTTTACGAGCCGGAACAGTTCCCCCCTATCTGCTCTGTCCAGCCCCCTCATGATTTTGAGCGTCTCTATCAAATCTCCTCTAGCCTTCTCCTTCCAGTCCCGCCCTGTCCAATCTAACCTCATAATTGAAGTTGTATGACGTTTAGCTAAGATTAACCATGATCTGCTAGAATTTTAGAACATGTTTGAGGAGCTGAAAGGCCGTCTCCTGTTCTAATGTCCCTATGTTCAACAAGGCTTGCATACAAAGATGACTAATTTGGGGACACCTCACCCTCACCTCCATCCCTGAATTTCTGTACACATTTCAAACATTTCTACTCAAGTAATACAATGCATTTAGAGAATGAAACATTTGGATTTGATTTGCAAACCCAGGGGCCTTAGACTGCAGGATCAATGCACCATAAATAGCTGCGTGGATCCTCATTACAAGTTCAGCGAGTACTTCTGATTTGGATCGCCTGTTGGAAGCCTGTTCATTGCACTATGAAATTCAGCATTGCTTCAGCTGCTAAGGAGTCCACAGACTTCCCATGAAGGAAGATTTTTTTGTTTGTAGTAAGTGAAACACAAGGACCAGGCTGCAATTAGGAGGTTGATAAGATTATTATCCTTTCGAAATGTAGCTTTAAAATTAGAGTGAATGAAGAAGGACAGCGGGGGATTGGGCCTAGATAGGGTGGTCTTTCGAAGTGTTGGTGCTGACTCAATGGACCGAATAGCCTCTTTCTGCACTATAGGGATTCTATGGGCAGGTTTCTCTGATCCTGAGGCTAAGTGTTGACACCGTCAGAAACGCCGTTGAGGTCAACACGGCCTCAGGATCAGCAATTCTGGCCCCTACAGGGGGCCAGCACGGCACTGGAGCGGCCCACACTGCTCCAGCTGCTGATCCCGGGGTTAACTGGGCGCCACGGGGTCCGCGCATGCGCATGCACAGTGGCACCGACGCCAACGCACGCATGCGCAGTGGCTCCCTTCTCCGCGCCGGCCCCGACGCAACACTGCGTAGGGCTAAAGGTGTCGACGTGGAAGAAAGGAGACCCCCCAGCCCAAGAGGCTGGCTCGTCAATTGGTGGGCCCTGATCGCGGGCCAGGCCACGATGGAGGCCCCCCCCCCCGGGGCCAGAGGCCGCTCCCGCACCCTTACACGACGAGGTCGCGCCGGCTGAGAGCAGATTAGAACAGTGCCGGCGGGCCTCGGGTTTTTTGTAACAGCCGCTCAGCCCATCCCGGGCCAAGAATAGACGGGGGGGGCCACGTAGAGCGGCACCATGCCGGCGCCGATGGCGCGATTCTCTGCTCTGAGGAGAATCACGTCCCAACGTCGGGGCGGCGTGGCGTGATTGGCACCGGTCACGGAGATTCTCCGGCCCGGCCCCGGGCTGAGAGAATCCCGTCCTATGTTTCTATCATTCCATGTAACCTGTTCTGCAGACTGCCTGACAGCAAGCCTGTGTGGTTTAGAGGTGAAAGGAAGGCTCAGATTGTTTTACTGACAAGAAGGTGCAAGATATTTAAGCTTGAAGACAATGGCAGCAATCCTTACAGTACAGAAGGAGTAGACTCTACCATTGAGTTTACCACGAGTAGACTTTGAGTTTTCCAAAGTCCCAGGGAGGTGTTTTTGGTATCAGTCTGTAACAATGAAGGAATGGATCACAAATGAAATACACTTGGTTGGATGGTTTGCAGCCAAAGCAGATAGAGGTAGCCAGTCCTATGCCTGGAGCAGAAAACTACTGACTTTATTGTTCAGCACTCAGAATGTGGATGGGAGATTGTACTCCGAGAGAAGAGATTACGGGTGCAATTCAATGAATCTGTTGCGACTGGCTTGTATCCAGGCGCTACAGGTGAATCGTGCATGAGCCACAAATCGGGCTCCGTTCCAGGTGCAGAACCAATTGCCCAACTTGCTACGCCCGGCGCGATCTGATTCTGGCCCTCACTGGCCGCCATTTTGTACAGGTCCACACCAGCACTCCATCTTCGAATATTAGATCTGGGCTTGATGTTGGAGAATTCTATAGACAGTTACATGGACAGGGTGGATATAGAGGGGTATGGGCCAAATCTGGGCAAGTATGACTAGCTTAGTGAGAGAAACTGGACGGCATGGACAAGCTGGGCCGAAGGGTCTGTTTCCATGCTGTAAACATCTATAACTCTAAGCAACCTGCAATTTTAGCTGGAAGGCTGAGTGAGGGAGCAACGGCAGTCTCCCCATTTGGCCAGACCTGCCTTAAGTTGGATTATAGTCCAGAATCTGGCCCAGGCCAGATCTAATTTCAGATTTCTTTGTGGGCCAGGAGTAACCACAGTTCCCATGGGTCCCTGACTTCAGCCTAGCTGCCACCTAATTCCCACTCCTGCCTGCTTGCCGGCCATGGTGTGAATTGGACTGGGCAACCTTATGGAACACAAGAATGGCTCCATATCCAAGGCCCCCTGAGTGTGCTGTATCTACCCCCCGCACCTTCCTTCTCATTCCCCACCTGCACCTCTTTAAAATCAGGGTCGGAATTCCATTTTTTTCATTTTATTAATATCCCCTTCAAGGTTCCTTTGCCTTGAGAATTAATTAATTTGGTATTATCTGCAAACTTGTATACCTCTCCCACAAATACATTATATAAATTATTACTTTACACAGTAAACAAAAGATATCTCAGAACAAAACCCTGTGTGACACCCATTGAGAAACTGCCCTTAACTCCTAATCTGTTTCCTCCTTTCTGATCATTCATTGATCCAACTTGCTTCCTTCTCATGCCCCTTCCCCACCAGTGGTGTCCATTGTGGTAGGGCAAAGTCTTGTATGGTCCACAGACAACACAGTTGCTGCATTTTCCCCATTCAGCATATCCATTCCTTCCTCGAAAAACCTTTATCGGGTTAACCAAGCATGATTCTTTCTTTCTGAAATCCATGTTGATTGCTTCTAATTATCTCTCTCCATCCAGATATTTAATAATTTTATATTTAATTCAGAAATCCAAAAAATTGCATTCCGCAGTTGTTAAACTAAATGACCTGTAATTCTTCAAGCCAACTGAAAATTTTGAAAATAGGGACCTGAAAAACACCGCGGGGAGGCCAGAGAATCTTACCCGTTATTTTTAGAGATTTAAAATTAGGTTACTTGCAGGTGAATTTTTGTCATAAACTAGTTTTCGCCTGTATTAATAAAACTGTACCTGGTTACCACTCTTAAACACATCAAGAAATACCTTTAAGGAAAAACAAAATTAACAATTCTGTTCCAGCAAAGTTGGCCAAATTGTGCTGGTTCACAGTATTTATGTTTGTAACTGTGCAAACGTATTATAGCGGAAACTTAGAATGCAAGAGAATAGAGATTTATTGTCCACACAAAAGTGGAAATTTATCTTGGGCTTTACCTCCAGTATAACATATAATCAGACAGTCATTAGTTAAAAACAGTAAATATTTCATGGTAGAATTTTCCCAGAAAATGCCCAGGAGTACAGGGTCCAATGTTGAAAGATGATGATTGACCTCCTAGACATTGCAATGGTGAGTTCCCACCTGTCTCCACCTGCGCATCTTTGGACTGTGGGAGGACACTGGAGCAACCGGGGAAACCCTCACAGACACATCATTCTCAAACACCCCCGGCACTCCTCATCACAACCCCTACCTGCCAAGGCCTACACGTGCCAGTTGCCCTGGATCCCTGATTTGCCAGATGTTCGGCTCACAATGCCCACTTTGTGTTCCCGCAGGAAAAGATCATCCAAAATAGAAAGAAAGGGAAGAAGAAGGGAGGGGACATGCCCAAGCTCAAAATTCTCATTCCCTTTGTGGAAAGGGCCATGGAACCCGCAGGGGAGGGCCAGGAGTGTGCCGTTGCTGACAGTGAATTTGGCCTGCAATAGAGAAGTGAGGATCCACGGCACCTTCATCCAGATAACCTGTCTCAAATGTGTTATTAAATGCCCAGACCCTTGTCCTTGCAATTTACCAAAACCATGACTCCTGTCTTGCATGAACACCATCCAATGAGGCCGGGCCATCAACGAGCAGAGGGCATCCCTACAACCCTGGACAGCACCTCGGAAGATATCTCCGAGAAAGGCACCAAAGAAACATCGCGTCCATCACCCTCATCCCCACCATCGCAGACACAATCACTTAGGTGGGTGGACTTAGCAGACAGACTTTTGGGTCACGATCTAGTTAGCACCAGCTGTCTTCTGATGCACATCAGGTGGAGATGGGAACATCCCAGGGATCGAGCAGTCAGAGGTACGCTGGATTTCAAGACTTAGCTGTGTCCCAACCAGATGCTATGCCTCTTGACAAGTTCCTTCCTCAGCTGCTAGAGTTGTAAAGGCAAAGCCAGGTAACCCAGGAGGGGTTATCAGCACCATTCCTGCAAATGCAAGGTCGATTGGAGGAGCTCCAAAGCCTTCAGTTGCAGGAGGTGTTGCTGGCTTTGCGTGGCGCTCAGGCCAACACTGCAAGTATGGTGACCACAGTGGAAGGGCTGGGGCAGGATATCAGAGCCATGAGTGGCAGAGTCCAGGGTATAGATCAGCCTCGGATGATCATATCTGAAGGCCTGGAAGTATGGCCCAGACATGGAGGTCCATTGCTGAGGGGCTTCAGAGCTCGGTTCATTGCAGAGGGCTTCGACTACATAGTGCAGACAATGGCGGGCATCCAGGATTGGAAGCAGCAAGTTATGCAGAGGCTCCTGGAGCGCACTTCAGCTGCTACCCTGTCCCATGGTGTCACCCAGGGGCCCACCAGCATCCAGAGGAGGTGGGGGCACTGAACCCCATCCCACGGCCTTCCACCAAGGAGATTCTGGCAGTTTCAAGCCCTTCTGAATCTCTCCTACCTGACACCGGCACATCTCAGGGGCAGCAGCAGAACAGGGTGAAACGGCAACACAAGGGACACCTGAAAGTGGGCCAGGTCCCTCCAGGTTGAGGTCCTCCAGAGGATGCCCACCAAGGGCATATCAGACTACAGGGCGAAGAAGGCAGAAGGCTGTCCGTACCTCTGATGTGCATCATGGGGACACACCTCAATGTCATGGTAGGATTAAGGAGTTTGAGGTGCATGATTAAGGAGTTTGAGGTGCACAGAGTGGGTGTGGGTGAAGTTAGGCGCCAATGGTTAGGGTTTAATCAATGTTTAACTGTCACAGTGAAGTCCTTGGTTTGAAGAGGCCGGTATTCAATTAAAGTGGGAGAAGTGCATGTTTCAGGCTGAGGAAGAACCCTATTTAGGTCTCACAGTGAAGGGGTTACACATGCTTGAAAAGAAGGCAAAAGCAATAAAAGGGGTTCCAGAAACAAAGAATGTCTTAGAATTGAAGTCTTTTCTTGAGATGGTCAATTATTACAGTCGCTTTTTGGCCAACCTGCCGATCATTTTGGCACCCCTGCATCAAATTCTATAAAAGCACCAGCGTTGGTGCCATATTGTCACACAAAATGGAAGACGGTGTGTAAAGGCCTGAACACTGTCGGATGCTGAAAGGAGATGTTCCCAGATCAACAAATAAAATCTGGCCATCTTTTATGCCGTAAACAAATTATGGTCGCCATTTCATAATCATCTCCAACCGTTAATCACTATTTGGCATTTTCTGTGAAGATAAGTCCATCCTACCAATAGCTTCAGACCATGTGCAAAGATGGGCATTGCTGTTGGTAGCATATTCGTATACTTTTCAGCATAGACCACAAAACCAGATATCAAATGCAGATGCTTTGAGCAGGCTTACATTACCACAAACAATATATGAGCCTCCGGCTCTGCAGGAGAGCATCCTGACTCAAGGGTTTCTTGATATCTTACCTATTTCATCTGCCTGCATTAAAATGTGGACCAACAGAGGGTGTTATCAAGAGTCAAGTGGATGATTCTTGAGGGCTGGCATTTATAATAATAATCTTTATTAGTGTCACAAGTAGGCTTACATTAACACTACAAATAAGTTACTGTGAAAATCCCCTAGTCGCCACATTACGGCGTCTATTCAGGTACACTGAGAGAATTCTGAATGTCCAATTCACCTAACAAGCCCGTCTTTTAGGACTTGTGGGAGGAAACCGGAGCACAGGAGGAAACCCATGCAGACATGGGGAGAAAGGGTAGACTACGCACAGACAATGACCCAAGCCGGGAATCAAACCCGTGACCCTTGTGTTGTGAAGCAACAGGGTTAACCATTGTGCTACCATGCTGCCCATTATGAGAAGTTGGAGAAGATTAGACCCTATATTCAACATAGGAACAAAATCACTTCTGAGGATGGGGTCCTCCTGTGGGATTGCAGGGTTGCATTGCCACTCCCAGGGCAGCAGCCTCTTTTTCAAGAATTACACAGTGGTCAATGGGGAAATCTAAAATGAAGGTACTGGCCAGGGGTTACGAATGGTGGTTGGGATCGACAAGGACATCAAAACTATGGTCAATCAGTGCGACCACTCTCAGTCGCAACACAACCTGCTGCCTCCACCGAGTTTCGAGCCATGGGAGTGACAAGACTCCACATAGACTTTGCAGGTCCCTTTTAGGAATGGTTAGATGACCAAATAATGCAGTCAACCACTACAGCAGCCTCAGTGGACTAACTACGCTGAATGTTTGTCATTCATCGTCTGCCTGAGGTGATTGCCTCAGACAACAGCACTGCCTTCACAGTCACAGAGTTTCAACTCATTGTAAAGTCCAATGGGATCCAACACGTAATGACCGCCCCTACCACTCCGCATCATACAGGCTGGCTGAAAGAGTGGTCTCAACTTTCAAAGCATCAATGAATAAACAAGCTCATAGGCCACCACTGCTCCATTTGGTGTACGTCTTACTCTCGTACAATTCAATCCCACATGCCATCACTGGGGTGGTTCTGGCTCAGTTGGTAATGGGCAGGCATCTCAGGCACTATTTAGCCTTATTTTTTCCCAATTTGCTTGGGTGGGTGGAGGCTAAGCAACCCTCACAGAAACACGACCATGAGACAGCCAAGAAAGATGTTGTTTCAGGCAGATGTTTTGGTATACATGTGGAAATTTGGTGGCGGAACGGAATAGTTGCTTCGAAGAATTGTAAAAAGGACTGGGCCAACATCCTCTGTCATAGACCTTCAGGACCCTAAGACTAGAAATCACATTGACCATCTGAGGAAGAGAGAATTCGACATCCCCAAGAAGGGGCAGGTGGTCCAATTCCCAGTTACCAGTATGACATTTGCCGAAGTGATGGTGTTAGAAGTGAGGTCTTCTCAAGCGGATGCTTCAAGGATCACTGAGGGAGCTGATGTGGGAGTCAGCACAGCCTCTTTTTGAACTGTGCGGATCTGGCTGCTGTTGCTGGAGACTCAAATTTTATTTATTTTTTTATAAATTTAGAGTACCCAATTCATTTTTTCCAATTACGGGGCAATTTAGCGTGGCCAATCCACCTACCATGCACATCTTTGGGTTGCGAAACCCACGCAAACACGGGGAGAATCTGCAAACTCCACACGGACAGTGACCCAGAGCCGGGATCGAACCTGGGACCTCGGTGCCATGAGGCAGCAATGCTAACCACTACGCCACTGTACTGCCCTACTGGAGACTCAAATGCTCCTAATCTGGAAGACCCAGTGGCTATGTTGAGACATTCAGCAAGTATTGGGAAGCCGCCTGATGGAATTACCTTATGAATTTTGTTTTAAGCTCCCTCACTATAATCATTTTGTATGTACATGACTGTAAACATGAGTTCCTCTATTTCAATGATCTATGAGAGAACCTAAAGGGGAAGGAATGTGGTAGCGTAGCCCCTTTAAAGGCACTACTTTGCAAGCCATGTTATGGGCCTGGAGCCTATGAAGTGAAAAATGAAAATCGCTTATTGTCACAAGTAGGCTTCAAATGAAGTTACTGTGAAAAGCCCCTAGTCGCCACATTCCGGCGCCTGTTCGGGGAGGCTGTTACGTGAATCGAACCGTGCTGCTGGCCTGCCTTGGTCTGCTTTCAAAGCCAGCAATTTAGCCCTGTGCTAAACAGCCCCTGTAAATAAATCGCTTATTGTCACAAGTAGGCTTCAAATGAAGTTACTGTGAAAAGCCCCTAGTCGCCACATTCCGGCGCCTGTTCGGGGAGGCTGGTATGGGAATTGAACCCGTGCTGCTGGCCTACCTTGGTCTGCTTTCAAAGCCAGCGATTTAGCCCTGTGCTAAACCAGCTCTATTTTTTAATAAATTGGGGCACAGCAAGCGAAGGTAAGCCTATTGTAACTTCGGTGTGGTTCTGGGTATTGGGGCATGGGCAGAGCTAGCCCAGGAGTCATGAAAACAAGGCCTATTTGTTAGTTGTGATGTCCAGTGTATGTAGTTGCTTTCGCTCAATAAAGCTTGTTTGTGTTTAAACACTGCCTTGTTGATGGCCACATTAAATTATGGGGATAGGGCAGGGGAGCAGGCCTAGGTTGGGAGCTCTTTCAGAGGGTTGGTGCAGACTCGATGGACTGAATGGCTCCTTCTGCACTGTAAGAATTCTGTGGTTCTATTCTATTCTAATGTAACCGGGAACCTGATCTGTAACATAACTAATGCAATTTCAAGTACGATTTGTGACCAATTTCCTGATTGTGCCCAAAGCAGAAACACTATCCCATATACATTTGGCTAACAGCAGTGAGCATACTGTGCTCCTGTCTTTCACAACATTACATTAATATGATGATGCCCTAAGAGAACTGGCCAGAGTAAGTCATCACAGGCCAAAATAAGCAAGTTCATCATGAAGTGGATTTTTTTTACGACATAGAATAAAGTTCGGCAGAAGCTGGGGCAAAATAGAGTGTGCTTTATCAGTTTTTTTAATATACTGGACCAACATATAATTGGACGTTGAGCAAAACTGATGTTGCCCAGTCAAAGTTGAAATGAATGACACAGTAATTAGAGGCTAATGTGTCATCCGAGATCTTTTGATAAGATCCTCTGACCTGTCGTGCCACCTTTGGACCCTAAAAGCAAAAGTGATGACATGTAAAAAGACCTTTCACACCCATCTTGACAGAAAGTGAAGCCCATGACAGCCCGTTCATATTCAGGAATCTCTTCATCAGGATCCCACCCATCTGCCCCTCCTCAGGTTAAATCAGGCATGACATAACCCTGCGGAGCCCAACTTTGAAAAACTTTCTTTCACCTTTGTCACTGACGCTGCATGTTGTTTGTGCTTGATGTGAGAAGGTTTCGGAGATACTGCTGCTGCTAATTATAATTTTAATTTGCATTTTAATTAGAATGGTGGCAAATTAAAGAGTGGCAGCTGGAGAATTTTGAATGCTTTGCACTGAATTTGTGTCAGTATCTTTACCCTTCTGTCTTGCCTTTCATTTTTCCTATCTCATATTGCCACAAATCCATTAACTATTCAATCTTCCCTCTCTCCTTCTCCTGTTTTCGCGACCGCTCTTCCTTGTCGCGCTTCCTCCTTTTTCATCCCACTCTCCGTCTTCTTGCTTTCTCTTCTTTCCATATGCTGGGTTTGCAATTGAATTCGCTGATTGATTGACGGGTTTGGTGGCCTGTACTGATGTCCGTCTCACTGTCGCGCCTGTTCTCAAATAAAATGCTTTGCTCATCAGTTGACCCTGCAGATACTCCAATGGCCTTGAAGTAGCTAATTCAGTGTTAAGTGGCATTAAATGTACCAAAGATACTGTCAAGAAAAAGACAGGGAGGTTCTTTGGTTGACTGAAAAATTAAACCACTCTTTGATGTAGCTCATAGGAACAAAAGCTGAGTGGCCTCTCCACTTCTTGCCTGCATGTTGGTGTATTTCTTAACAATGCACGGAGTTTTTTTTTCAAATATGTTATAGATTTGAAGTGTTTGATGCCCTTTTCAATGATTGAGACAATGTAATGCTTTTAGTCGGTGTTGAGTTTGTAATTACTTAAGATACCGTGTGTGCTTCTTTATATGCAGATGTCCCATTATGCAGTGATGCGACAGTTGGGGAGTTTAGTGTCAAGGCAAGCTGACTGGTGTGCACATCACTGTGTGGGAGAGAAACAACAATTTATTTCCCTTTCAGTATAATAAGATAGTGTTTGATAAATTAATGTTGTACCCTATGCAAAAGCAACGTCGCAGGCAGAAAGAGGTTAAGCAGGAGGATGATGCAGAGGCATAGACACTGGTCTCTCACTTTTGGGACTTTGGTTTTATTATAGCCCACACTGATGGGACAAATATTTCCTCTGTCTGCTGGCTACCAGGGGTCCTGCATAAAATGAGTTTGCACAGGCTCGATCCAGTTTTCAGCAAATACTGGCCCACAGCACAAAACTGCTCCTAATTTGGCATTAATTAGCAATTTCACATAAAAAAGGGCCACGGGATGGCTGATGAGTTAAGTGGGAAATTATTGGACCATTGCACTGTTTCCTCTGGCAAGTGGGTCAGCAGTTTAAAATAATTGGCAGAAGAACTAGAGGGGAAATGAGGAGAATTCTTTTTGCATGGAGGAATGTTGAGCGCTGGGATGCATGCTGCTAATAAGGGTGGTGAAATCAGAATCCGGAGGAATTTTCAAAAGGCAGTTTGGGCACGAATTTAAAGAGAGCTGATTTGCAAGGTTCTGGGGGAAAATTCACATTGTGGGGAAAAATTGGACAGCTGTTTCAAAGATCCATGGCAGTCTGAACTGTCTCTCATTCTGCGCTGATAGATTGTTAAGGTTTTATGATTGCAGTGGAGTTCCCTTTTGAGGCTGAGATTAACACACATTGTGTGGCAAAGTAAAGAAAGTGTTTCATGTTGCAACCACGCTGTAGGAATGTTTGATATGTGCCTCGATGCGGGAAGCGAAAAGAGTTCCGTTTTCTCTAACAATATGCACCTTAAGGCACACAAGATTCACTGAAAGGGTAAAGGTGCATGGACTGCCTGCAAGCAGTTTTTTAATAATCTCCCCCATTAAGCCACTTCTCTGGGATGTTTGGCGATGTTTGGCAAATTTGTGGGAGGAGATGACAAAAATTCCACCCCATGAATGAGGACACTTGAAGGCAATGTTCACCGTCATTGGCTGTGCATTCATGTATACCTTCGTTGAGTCATAATCCCAAAGATTATTCAAAATCATCCCACCCAATTCAGGAGAGCGAATTCTCTGATCCTGTGCTCCCAGCAGGGCGCTGGACTCCAATGGATTGTGGGGCAGTGATGGCATCACAATGTAGTGGATATTTGCTCATAATAATCTTTATTAGTAATAATCTTTATTCGTGTCACAAGTAGGTTTACATTAACACTGCAATTAAGTTATATGTAAAATACATTCTCTTTAAGCATAGCCTCGCACTTTCATGTGTGAATTTACCCTATTATTCATAAATAAACATGTGAGGGAGGGCCAAAACGGAAACTGGAGCTTTTGGATCCGATCACTGATAAATCCAATAGGAAACTCAAGAAAAACCCTTTTACCCAGGGAGTGGTTGGAATGTGTAACTCACTACCACAAGGCATAGATGTATTTCAGGGGGAATTAGATAAACACATGAGAGAAAAGGGAATAGAAGGTTCCTTTCTCTATAGGAAATCAAAAGGCGAGAGTAAAGGGGGGGGGGGGGGTGAGAGGATAAAGTGGAGCATAAACACAGGTATAGAACAGATGGACTGATTAGCCTGTTTCTGTACTGTATGTTCTATGTTAATCTATGTAGTATAATACATACATAGATTTTTCTAGAATATAGTTTCAAGCAGATGGCTGAAATTTCTGCTGAACTTTACAGAGCCATTGTTTAAATTATAGGAATAGTCTTATTGTCATGTTAGCTTCTTTTAAATGCAAGCTGTTACAATTAAGTAATATTAGCCACTAGGGTGGCTAATGAGGCAAGATATACAAATAAATGGCTGGGGACGTCATCATTTGGCAGTAGAATGTAATGCATAGACGCGTCATTTTTAGATGCATATGTCTTGAGGTTTCAAGCCTTATGCTGTGTATTCATTCTCCAAATCATTGTATGCCTCGTACATAGTACATGCTCAGGAAACAATGGTGCACTTTTGAGTAGGACGGTAAATGATGGTGAGAACAATAGCAGCCACAAGGCTAGTTTTTAAAGCTCGTCCCTTGTTTAAGAACATGGGGCGAAATTCTCCGGTATCGGCGCGATGTCTGCCGACTGGCGCCCAAAACGGCGCAAATCAGTCGGGCATCGCGCCGCCCCAAAGGTGCGGAATGCTCCGCATCTTTGGGGGCCGAGCCCCAACCTTAAGGGGCTAGGCCCACGCCGGACGAATTTCCGCCCCGCCAGCTGGCGGAAAAGGCCTTTAGTGCCCCGCCAGCTGGCGCGGAAATGACATCTCCGGGCGCGCATGCGCGGGAGCGTTAGCGGCCGCTGACGGCATTCCCGCGCTTGCGCAGTGGAGGGAGTCTCTTCCGCCTCCGCCATGGTGGAGACCGTGGCGAAGGCGGAAGGAAAAGAGTGCCCCCACGGCACAGGCCCGCCCGCAGATCGGTGGGCCCCGATCACGGGCCAGATCACCCCGCGCCCCCCCAGGACCCCGGAGCCCACCCGCGCTGCCTTGTCCCGCCGGTAAGGTAGGTAGTTTAACCTACGCCGGCGGGACAGGCATTTTAGCAGCGGGACTTCGGCCCATCCGGGCGGGAGAATAGCGGGAAAAGGCCCGCCAACCGGCGTGGCGCGATTCCCACCCCCGCCGAATATCTGGTGCCGGAGAATTCGGCAACTGGCGGGGGCGGGATTCACGCCAGCCCCCGGCGATTCTCCAACCCGGCGGGGGGTCGGAGAATCTCGCCCATGATTTCCAATTGTACTTCTGATTACATTTTTCACCAACTGTAGCCACCTAAGCTGGCCAACTCCCGATTTAAAATGGAGAACAGCAAAGGCTGAAGGGAGATTCAGCCAACACAGGCAGAAATCTCAGGTGCAGGTTTGCTGTGTATTTAACTCTGCAAAAGCCCAGACAGCATCAATACCAGCGACAATCAGCATAATAATGTAGCAGCCATCTACATACTAATAAGCAATCCCCGGGAACAATCGCAACATTTAGGACAAACAAAGCGAAGCCAGACTCCCCGGCGCCAGCAGGAGCCAACACAAAAGAGGTTAACGGACACCTCAA
This sequence comes from Scyliorhinus torazame, assembly GCF_047496885.1. Lineage (NCBI taxonomy): Eukaryota > Metazoa > Chordata > Chondrichthyes > Carcharhiniformes > Scyliorhinidae > Scyliorhinus > Scyliorhinus torazame. The sequence goes on along the minus strand of NC_092718.1, from coordinate 49,958,478 downwards.
GGCCGCCCATCGATCAGGGAACTGCTCCAGTATTGGAGAAATCGAACCAAGCAATTGGAACAAAGTCCAATCACCTAGCACCAGGTACAGGGTCCGCCCTGAAAGGCGGGAAGCCCCTGGGGACTATAAAAGTTAAGCCGCAAGTTCAAATCGTTCTTCTTGACCGGGTCACACAGCAACGCAAACCAACCTTGACCCGTGACCGGTGCAGCTGCCGTCGAGAGACCGTAAGTCTTAAGTCAACGCTCGCTACGAGATAGGCGCTCCTAGCTACCAATCCGTACCAACTTCGAATCCCGCAGATTCGGAACCCGAACGAAAGGCCATTTGTCCCCCTGACCTGGTGGGCCAGTCCGAAGTTAAGTATAGGCCTGTTAGTTGTAGAAGTAGCTTAGACGTAGAATTTGTGCATGAGTAGCGATTACTGTGTATAATATATGTGCTTTGATTTGAACCTTACTAATCGGTGTATTGAGTTATTGATCATTACTTGGACTTGAACCTCGTGGCGGTATCAGAAAGATACCTGGCGACTCGAGAGCAAAGGTTATAAAACAGAGCCAATTGAACCAACCAAAAGTTAGCAACACAACGCAAAAATAAACCTATACTGAACCAAATGTTTAGACAAGCAATATAAACTAATGTGAGCCAGAGATGTTAAATGAAGGTGTGTTTTCATGCGTTTGTGTGATCTTATATCAGATGTGGCAACTGTATACATGCAACTTGATAAAAATAGGAACTTTTACAATACTTAGACAAATCCAGGAATGGGAATTTCCTCAAACATACTCCAGCTTTGCCATAGCTTTATTCAAAATGAACATTTAAACTCCAAGGAATGCATGGTTTTATCTTTTCCCCAGGTCCCCCAACCATAAGCCCAACATGTCAGTCAGGGATACCCTGCAGCACATGGCTGCAGTCCAGGAGCGGCTAGATTTAGGGGTGGGGGGGCGGGGAAGGAGAGACCATAGCGGGAAAATTGTGGAGGCTGGTACAGATGGGATCATGATTGGACAAAATGAGGGAGTATCAGTGATTACGGAGGTTAGGTGACAGATCATAGAGAGGTGGCAGGGGGCTGCTAGGCGGAGAGAATGGGGTGTCAGTTCTTGCAGGATAGGTTGGAAACTGTCTGATCCCGTGAGGGTGGGAATGAGGGAATGAGGATCAATGGTGATAAGGATGAGAGGCAGATTATAGTGAGGTGGGAAGTTTTTGTAAGTTTGTTTGCTGAGCCTGGAGGAAACACTCCTGTTCCTCTTGGCCCACAAGCAGTGCTTTAAAGGCTGATAGATCCAACACTTCTCACCTCCTTTTACTGGACAGATTTCCCATGGCCCAGCTGACAGGTTAAAAACAGAAACTCAGTTAAAATTAAGGCACACACCTTCCTTAAAAGAATTCAATTCTTGACCTCTTCTTGATCATCCACCCATCATTGTCTCTGTTAAAACCAGAAGTAAGTGGTTTAGAGATGGGTTAGGATCATGTTTTAAATCTTTATCATTTTTACTTCCCAGCTGACTCAACCCCACTCTTTTGTGCAAAATTAAAATTTCCACCCTGGGCGGGATTCTCTCACCCCAGGGCCGGGCCAGAGATCGGCGCGACCGGCGCGAATCGCGCCACGCTGCCCCGATGCCGGGACAGAGCAGAGAATCAGCACCATTGACGCTGGCGCAGTCGGCGTGGCGCCAGCCAGGGCCGCTCTACGGGGACCCCCCCGGCAATTCTGGGCCAGGGATGGGCCAAGCGGCCATAACAAGAAACCAGGGTCACTGCTCTTAGCCGGTGGGACCTCAGCATGGAAGGGTCCGGGGGCGGCCTGTGGGGGAGTGTGTGTGTGTGGGGGGGGGGGGTTTCCTTATTTGTGGCCTGGCCCACGATCGGGGCCCACCAATCGGCGGGCCGGCTTCTCGGACTGGGGGCCTCCTTTCTTCCACGCCGGCCCCTGTAGCCCTACGCTATTTTGCGTTGAGGCCGGTGCATAGAAGGGAGCCACTGCGCATCCGCGCGTTAGCGCCGGTGCCACTGCACATGCATGGACCCTGCAGCGCCCAGTTGACACCGGGATCAGCAGTCGGAGCGGCGAGGGTTGCTCCAGTGCTGTGCCGGCCCCCTGAGGCCATGTTGACGCCATCGGGAAACGCAACGGCATTTGAGAATCCCACCCCACGTTCTCCCATATCCCCTTCCCCCAATTTTGTATCCATCCGTTTTGGTCGGTGGAAAATCATCGGACACTCAGGCTTGATATTGTGATCCCAGTTGCCAATTCTTAAAATTACTCCAGGGTGCCACGTAACGAAACATGTTCTCCATGAACTGATCATTCTTCCATATCAATATGGGTGTTTTTCTACGTGTTCCTGTCCTCCAGGATAGCTTGACAGGAAGAACAGGAACCACCCAACATCATGCCAATTCTGTATTAATTTCCACACTGACTTTCTCAGGTAGATATTTAGGATAGTTATCAGTTGCCATATAATTGCATGCCATTTTATTTTATGTCACCAGACACTAGGTCAAAGGTTTCCAGGAATGATCCTGCTTTGAATGTGGCAAAGGCAATCTTGAGGCATTTCTGATATTAACTTTGGGGAGCTGTATCATCTCCATTTGCCTAAAAGCACACTCATTCTTTAATCTCTGGGACCATGGTCCTGATTACAAGCTAATCAAATTAATTCACTGTTTTGTTTTAACATGACTTGGATACCCTTGATCCAGATTTGAGGTCAACAATTTAACAATTCATATGTTTGCAACCATAAGGGGCAACACGGCGGGACAGTGGTTAGCACTGCTGCCACGCAGCACCTTGGGACCTGTTTTAAATTCTGTCCTTGGATAACTGTCTGTGTGGAGTCTACGCACATTCTTTCCGAGTATTTCCTCCCGGTCCTCGGTTTTCCTCCCACAGTCCAAAGACGAGCAGGTTAGGTGGATTGGCCATGCTAAATTGCCCCTTGGTGTTCAAAGATGTGCAAGTTAGGTGGGGTTATGGGGATAGGGCATGGGAGTGCGCCTAGGCCAGGTGCTCTGTCGGAGGCTCGGTGCAGACTCAATAGACTGAATGACCTTCTTCTGCACTATGGGACTCTATGATTATACGGTAACAATCTTCCTTAAGTTGATTAAGGTATGGCGCATTCAATCCTTATTGTGTTGCAACTAGGGTAAAAGAACATTATTGCAGCGGAATAAAGTGATATTTGATAATGTTCATTATCAATAGAGGCACATTTACAGATTTTCAGGGTCAGAAGGGCTCACTTGTTTTAAATGTCATTGGTGGGTACATGCACTCATAAGAGCACATCGAGGACATTAACTGCTGAAGGGGTCAGAAAGTGCAGCTTAAGAATGGCATACTGGAATGGTGAAACCCTAGGCTCTCCCACAGATACATCAAGAGTGCTATCTGCACCAAGCTTTGTAAGGAGCCTGAATTTTAAACTTAGTATTGTCTTCCTTATCGGGAGCTATATTGTCTTCCTTATCGGGAGCTATATTGTATGTTGTATTTCCAACTTGTATTCAACTGACCGAATTGGCCAGACCTTTTGTTTGAAAGGGGGAATGCATAATAACTGACTGCTATCTCTAATTCTTCCAGTTATTCTGTTCTTTTCAGGATATGTTTTCATTACTATATTCAGAGATGGTTTTCCTGGATGAGCAGGTTGCCTTATGAGGATAGGTTGGAAAGGCTGGGTTTGGTCCAGTAAGAGTGAGGGGTGACTTGATTGATGCACATAATCTTGAACGGCATTGGCAACGTGGATATTGAAAGGATGTTCCCTCTTATGGATGGGTCCAGAACTGGGGGGGAGGGGGAAGGTTATTGGGGGTAGATGGGTAATGAACTCAACACAAACCATCAGCCATGATCTTATTGAATGGAGAAGCAGGCTCAAGGGGCCAAATGGCCTACTTCTGCTCTTATTTTGTATGTTTGTATATATATAGATCGATCTCTTTCAGAAGGATTACTTTGCCCTGGTAATCTGGATGCAACAACTCTTTAGTTAAAGCACTATGTTAGTACGATAATGCTGTGTACATTTTAATCAGTGTAATATAGATTATGTTTTATGTGGAGGTAATGCATCCACTCTTATATTTAATTGTAATACACACAGTACTGTCACGACCATGGAAAAGGCATTTCCTTCAGCAGTCTATGAAATAGGAATTTGTGTGTGTGTGTATATGCCATCCCTTTTAACTTGCGAGTGATTAAATTTAACAATAAGCAGCAGCAAGGTTTTAGTCTTAAAAGAGATAAATGTTAATTTACTACAAAACCTACTGCTGTAAGCTACTTAATGGAAGTAATAAAGTTACTAACTGAGTACACACAAAAGATTAAATGCAGATAAGGATAAAAGATGAAATTCAGTGTCATTGCAGGTCCGTAGCTTGCAGTTGGTTGTCTTGAGTGAAGACTTGAAGTTGAAGAGCCGTGTTTAGTAGCTGCGATGGCTTCTGTGGCCAGATAGTAAGAGGGCACCTTTGTGGGTGGACTCAACAGGTCAGCAGCGTTTAGGAGAGAGAATGTTCTGCAGTTACAGCACTTGCGGATTGCCAGCACTCTTTTGACAGAATAGCAAGTGATTTTTGACTATCTTCCTCTTTGCCCTCACTTGGCCAAAAGCTCTTTCAGATGATGTCTCTTCAAATTCTTTCTGGGGGCTTTGCAGAAACTAGCTGTTCTCAACTAGACTTTTTATTGTTCAAAACTCAAAATGGCTGCCATCCAAAACTGTTGAATCATGTTTCCATATTAGGTATTGGGTTAGCCAAGTTTGGGGCATAGTCTCATTCATCATCTTTTAGCTTAGGTAATTAACCTTTGTAATGTCCCAGCGATTACCTTGAATGGTTCCTATTCTTCCAGGTTTGGTGAGATGGGTAAGAGTGATTCACATCTCCAGAGAAACCATTGTCAATTAGTTTCTGTTTACCCTCTTGCGGAAATATGCATTGAATTTCAAATGTCTTCACATGTCTGGGTCTGTCTATTTGAAATTCACTTGGTCCCTTCTCGAGGTTTAACAAACATTACAGTTGTAAAAGGTCAGCTCACGTTTGGCTACCATTTTAAATGCTTCCCATGTCCATTAAAGAAAGATTCGCTTTTTTTTCACAAAATCTATATTATCGCAACAACACATGTGTAACACTATGCGCCAGTTTTCTGAGCCAGCAAATAAACGAGTTTACTGACAATGGGAATCAGGAAACAATGGACAAACGTCTAATAGATACCACTACTGTTGGGGGAGTAAAATTTGTGAATGATTCCTTTAGATTTTATGTACATTTATGCTTACGGATGATCCAAGGTTGGAAATAGATGGACTGAATCTACTTTTCTCTGAAGCATGCCCTTTCCTACCTACTGCAACTCGGACTAAAGTTTGAGCAACACTACCCTGAATGATTTTTGTGAAAAAATGTCGGCTGCGGGTTTCTCCTTCGGCGGGATCGTCTGCTTCACCGGCAGCGCACCCATGCCCGAGAGTTTCCCAACAGTGTGGGATGGCCACAATGGGAAACCACATTGGCCGGCTGCTGGAACGGAGAATCCCGCTGCCGGCAGGGGGGATGCCATGTTGGAAAACGGGACTGGCGGGACGAAAGGTCTTGCCCCATTCATCCATGAAAACATGGATGAGGACAAATATTTAAAGATCAACCAAACAACAAAAACTACATATGCATGTGATGTTTGTATTCATTCATGGGATGTGGGAATCATTACCAAGACCAGCATTCATTACCCAGCCCTAATTGCCCTTTAACTGAGTGACTGGCTAGGCCATTTCAGAGGGCAGTTAAGAGTCAACCATATTGCTGCGGATCTGGAGTCACATGTAGGCCTTCCCTAAAGGACATGAGTGAACCAGATGGGTTTTTAAGACAATCAACAAAGGTCTCATGATCATCATTAGACTTTCAAATTTCCTTCCCTAAAGGACATGAGTGAACCAGATGGGTTTTTAAGACAATCAACAAAGGTCTCATGATCATCATTAGACTTTCAAATCCAGATGGTTATTGAATTCAAATTTCAACATCAGCAGTGGTGGCATTCGGACCCAGGTCCCCAGAGCCATTACCCTAGGTCTCCGGATTAATAGTCCGGTGACAATATCACTATGACATTGCTTCCCCCTATCAGACTACGTAAACTCAGGAATAAAAGTAGTTGGCTACTGTTTGGCTCCTTAATGTATTTTCTGCAACCTATTCCACAACATACCTGGGAGGGCAGCCGGAGCCTGAGTTTGATGGCTCGCCCAAAAGACAACACTTCCTCAGTGCTGAATTTACACTGAAACTGTTTGCAGATGCACTTCAATCCACAATCTCCTAATGCCCAGGCAAGAGTGTTAACACTAAGCCACAACTAAACTAGTTTAAGAAATATGGGATTATAACAGGTATTAAAGGTTGTCACTTCAAAATTTCCAATTTACAACCATTTCCAAATGTGTATATATCATTGACTTAATTTTATAAAACCATCACAAGATTGATTCATAAGCATAAACCTCCTTGACCTGTACAAGATTAGACTGTTTAGTTATCAGGACAACAGCGAGCCGTCGGCTTTACCTTCCCTTTGAAGATGGAATATCAGTTACAACAGCTGAATCTCAGAACTCTGCGAATGCTAAGAAAGCCTTTCCAATTTGTGTACAGTAATCCTTAAATTTCCGAGATCGAGGTGCAAAAGTGCTCCCACAGAAGCACCGCTGACACCTATGAGCTTGGCTGTCCTACAGCATCAATGCTGCTCACATCCTGTCCTCATCCAGCATCCACATTTTTCAATTTGAATCTGGGCAGTAATCAGGAATCTGAACCCAGCAAAATCTTTTCCCCCTTCAGTGGGGGTGCACTTAGGTCAATCATAGCACCCTTGTCATTACTCCCACTTATGTGGACATTGGCCAGAAACTGAACGTGGAATGCTTGGGCTCTATCTCATTCAGTATCACATCACACAGCAAAGTCATGAGGCTGTGCCTCAAAAAAAGTTCATTATTCCTTCCCATAATCATAATCTCCTAAAGACTGGCAATTTTGCAGCAGTCTATTTTGATTTGTTATGGTTTCTTGTGAATGAATTTACTTATATCCCAATGTATTTGAAATGCATTGGCCCACATTTGCTGAAGACTTTGAGATGGATTTTAAGATTACACTGGGGATTGCCTCTGTTGTGCATTCATGCTTGTTCCTAGTTGGAACAAGGTCACTTGAATAGTTTGATCACATGACATATTGATGATGCCATCGGCAGTTTGGGCGAGCTAACAGAAATGAAAAAATGAAAATGAAAATCGCTTATTGTCACAAGTAGACTTCAATGAAGTTACTGTGAAAAGCCCCTAGTCACCACATTCTGGCGCCTGTTCGGGGAGGCTGGTACGGGAATTGAACTGTGCTGCTGGCCTGCTTGGTCTGCTTTAAGAGCCAGCGATTTAGCCCAGTGTGCTAAACCAGCCCCTGGTCAGCTGATGACATAGACAGTTAGTCTATGCCAGCAGCCTTTTGAGTAAACACCTTTCCAATAAAGCTCTTGTTTGTACTTTTATTGTCTGCAAGCCTATACTTTAAAAATACCACAAAGAAAATTGGCATAGAGGTTGGGATCTCATGTCCGTAGCAGCCTAAAGGAACAGAAAGTAGCAGCTGCTGAAAAAGCTCTCAAACCAAATGTGGTCAAGGCTGGGATCAAGAAGGCAAAGGCTCAGCATATTATGACAAAGTGGTTCAGGATTGTGAAATAATGGATGAAGAACTTACAGAAGATGCACATAAATGCTTTGACAAAAATGAAGGTCAAAAATACACTGAACAATTCAGCGAGGATGACTAGAATGCATTTACGTGTTCCTTTTGTAAAGTCTGAACCACAGAGGAACAAGAAATTGGGGCGCATCTCGAATCGCCTGACCATAAGGAAGCTCTCAAGTTCATTGGAAAGAACATTCAGTTTGGGAAAAGAGCTGCTGACTCCATTCATGCATCAAGGGTCAACAAGAGTAAAAAGATTGCTGATTGTAGAAACGGCAGCAACAGGAGCAAAAGGAGCCGGCACAGAAACTCAGGGTGTTTGGATGGGAGTTGATCCAGATGACCAAACGAAAAGAGTTGGAGCTGCTCAGAGTGCAGTTTATTCCTTTCCTATTTCACTCTGTACAGTAGCATCTGTAGTTCAGTGAACACACCAACAGCGAGAAGAATTACCGTAACCTGACTCTGCTTAACAACCCAACCCTAAAGGCTAAAATTGATATGTTCTTAAAGGCCAAGAACCATTTTGGAAATGTTCAGGGGAAACAGTTTCAACTGGAGAGGTTAGAAGTTGCATTCCAGAAGCCAGACCTAAAGCGCGAGGGTGAATCAAGCGAGAATGAAACTTGGAGGGGAGAGATGCAGTGACTTACAGAGTCACGCTACAGTCTGGAGAAGGCACCGCAGAGGCTGTGCCATCAGATTCAAGTAAAGGAGGCCCTGGTGTGCAGCCTGGAGGGGCAGTGGTTGGCAACTAAAAAAGCAGATTGCCCACCTGAACCAAGAACTAAAGAGGCTGGAAATGGAACTTGAGCGAAGCTGGAGAAAATAAACACCCGCTGAGTACCAGCTACACCTTAGCCCAACTAAGATTTATCCTGGGAGTACCATGCGCAGCAGTGCAAATGAAAGTTTGTAGCCTCTGAAGAGAAAGCTCTGAAAAAGCACCCGAATCAGGTTTTGCTATGTGAGAAAAGGGTTGAACGCCATGTTTTTCAGAATTTTGACAAGAACCCATGCCACCAGTGAGAAGTGGATACCTGCCATCGTATTGGCACAGACAGGACCAGTCTCCTAAACTATTCAAACTCGGGACGATGTTGTGTGGAGAAGACATGATTCTAGATTACTATGTTGACCAACCTTTAGCAGCTGGAACAAAGTCGCCAGATATAGAGGCAACTGGAAGTCTGCAACAAACTGCGCAAGTGAAAACCTGTACACACCTGAGAACCTGACAATACCTGAAACAACTGTGGAAGGCAGTACCTCAGTTGTGGACATTTCAACGCCAAGTCAATCTTCAAATCCTATGTTGAGTCTGGTTGAGATAATTACTGAAATGTCCCCAAAAAACAAAAATACGAGAGGTTACGGTCAACACGAAAAAGCAGATGACTGAGGTTTACCGACAATCACACAGAAATCAAAGTCCTCTGAAATACCTAACTTTTTGACTGTTGTGCTTGTTAATTGTTGACATTTTGTAATTGATTATGTTGATTACGTAATGTATTGATGACATCATCGGCAGTTTGTGGGGTCTAACAGTCAGCCTATCCGAGCAGCCTGTTGAATAAACACCTTTCCAATAAAGTACTTGGTTTTTTTGTACCATTGTGGTCTGCGCCCTGTACTTTAAAAATGCTACAGCCTCAAAGTTCTGTCTTCTAGTGCTCCAACAAGACATTTGCCAGAAAAATTAGATCTATTGATACAATACAAAAATTCAATTTTGACATTTACTGAAACTACAAAGTCAACAAAAGGTAGATTACATTGATGTGTTGGGGAACTTAACCAGTCTTGGGGTGCAAATCAGCCACCACGTTGATCCTGGCACAGATCGAGGTGTATTGGGTGAATCCTGCGAGAGCCCCAAATCAGACTCTATATCAGGCTGATCGTGAGTCACCCGACTTGCTCCGCCGGCACGACCTGGTTCTCACCCTCGCTGGGCGTGATCCAGATCAGTATATTCAAATGAGCCATTAGGCTCATTCAACCACCCATATGCCGCTTTCACCAGGTGCCTGGGAGTCAATGGCCGTGCCTACGAAATTTCAATCAGGCGCTGTTTAGCACTGGTTTCCATAAATGTGGACCAGATGTGATGGCATCACGGGTGTCAAGCTGGAAGTGCCAATGTGTCAAGGTACCAGGTTGGCACTGCCAGGGGCTGGCCTGGGGCCTTTACACATTAGAGGGGGAGGCTAAGAATGGGGGTGGGGTTCCAGGGGCCACTAGAAGGTTTGGGGCTGAAAGGGGTGTGTCCAGAAAGCAGAGAGAGATCCTGAAAGGTTGGGTGCAGAAATCGAGGCAGCTGGTCAAAACGGCACTCCGATCTGCGATGAGCCAGTCCTGCTGGTGAGCTCAGCTCACCAATGCAGGAAATCCGCAAAAGTGTGGCTTCAGTGGGCATAAACTCCCTGAGGCACAAAAAACCAGCAAATTGCCAGTGAATAGCTGCAGCTGCCGAGAAACATCCCGCCAAATGTGCCCAAAAGTAGACTTTCTTTCATGTCCGCTGAATCATGCTATATGCTAATAGTAGTGTTTAGCAACAAACTAGCACAGGCATTAAATGAACTAGCACAGGCATTAAATGATAATGTGAAGCTATGCACATACTTGACAAACTAATGTAATTTAAATTTAATTGGGATTTCTGGAGATATAAGATAGATCCCACATTGATGCATTCATCAAAAATATGCTTCTTAAATTTGAAGGCTGTTCCTTACAGTTGGGGATGATTTCCTTCCAAGCTAAAAATGAGTTTTCAGGTGACCGAGGAGTCTAAAGTCTCCGTCTCAGGTGGGGCAGACAGTAGTTGGAGTAATGGTTGGGTGAGGTTCCCAGGTTGCCACACTCTCCTTTCGCTATCAACGCCTGGCTTCAGTTTACTCTCGGCGATGAAACTTGAGATGTTCAACTCCTTCCCAGATGGTTCTCCTCCACTTCAGGTGGAGATTACTAAGTGTCGGTAAGGATGTTGTACTTTTTCAAGGTGACTTTGAGGATGTCCTTGAAGCATTTCTCTGCCCTCCTGGGGCTCGCTTGCGGCATCGAGGCTCCGGGGGAAATCTTGTGTCCCTCATGTGGATAATGTGGCCCGTCCAGCAGAGTTGATCGAGTATGGTCAATGCTTCAACACTGTGGATGTTGGCCTGAGCAAGAACACTTCCAAATATTTTCAAACTCCAGGGGTACGAAAATCATGAATAACAAAATCAATTAGACAGTAACTCTATGCATGACATGAAATAAAAGCCAGCCTTTGGCACCACTTCCTCTTTCTAACTCTTGATAAGTGACTATTTCTCTCATACATTTCTAGATTTACAACTGGCAATTTCAATATACTCTTCATCTATTATTATTCTTAATTAAGAGCAGTGCGCTTGTGGTCGCTGAGGTACAGAGGAGTGAACGAAGACTTTCGAGCCAGGAAAGGGTAAGATTAAGAGAGAAGTAGAGAGAAAAGAGTGAAAAAGAAATGTTGGGTGAATTATAAAGTAGAGGTGAAACTAGAAACAAACTATTGGTGCCAAATCAGAAAGAGTGAATTGGAGGTAGCAAACAAGAACAGAGCATTAGAGGACAGTGGAGGTCGAAAAAGGGAAAATAAATAATTGAATGCACTTCCAGCCAGCAGGACATTCCGCTGCGGAAAATTTCTTCACACAATGAGTGGTTCGAGTCTGGAATGCGCTGCCTGGAAGTGTGGTGGAGGCAGGTTCCATCGAGGCATTCAAGAGGGCATTGGATGATTACTTGAATAGAAACAAGCAGGAAAAAGGCAGGGGAATGGCACTAAGTCATTACGCTCGTTTGGAGAGCCGGTGCGGACACGATGGGCCAAATGGCCTCCTTCTGTACCTAAATAAATCTGTGATCTTGTGAGAAAGGAGAGAGTAAGGTCAAATGAACGAACAACCAGCATTTACACTAATTCCTCCTGTTGCTTATCCTTAGAAAACGGTGCTATCTCTTGGGATTCCTGCGTACCAAGGGAATAGCGAGCTTTCCAGGTACCACTAGCATGAACTGGAGCTAATCCGTGCCCATGAGGTGAGTGCAGCCCACCCTACAGCAATATCTCTGAGATAGTTCTTGGAGAAATGGAAACATATAATGACAGTATCTGAAACTGATCTGTAAATGATCAACAATTAAATAGGTCAATTGATCCCTGACAGTTGCACCAGCTAAACATAGACATATGCAAGTTACATTGAATATAATGGTACCTAGGTCTAATTCTGTATCCTTAACATCAGCATGGTAGAAATAATTAATATTGGGAGTGGCATAAACAGTAATAATGAACAAATCAATGGATCCTATTGTTTAAAAAATACTGCTAAATGGAACCTTTGGTTAATTTATTTTTTTACTCATTGATTGGAGGTTCACGACATGGATTATTTTTGGATCGACTGAATTCCTGGAATAGTCAAGAAAAAAAAAATCAGCCACTTTGAAAGTGCAGCTGAACTGCTGCATTTCCTGTCAGCTGCCATAAATTCACATTGCACCATTATACCTGTGAAACTTCACAGTGCTCTTATTTCATACGAATCTATATTCCATTAAGAACCAATTGGGAATACAAACATTGAAGGAAGCATGGCTGGTGATGTGATGACATCATTAAATCACTGTTCACGTCATTAGTCATCCCTCTGTGTACAAGCATTTTAATGCACTTTACAGAATGCTTTAAAAAGACAACAGTACTCATTTCATCCCCGAAAGACTTCACCAACCCATTTTTGCTAACCGGCTGATATAGCAATATTTTTGTTAATGAGCATTCAACTGTATCCAAGAAGGAGCATTTTTCAGTTATTGACATTTATTGCGGAGTCAAATTAAGCACAGTTCACCACATTTATAAAATTTACCAATTTTTCTTCCACTTTTTGACTTGATAACAAGAATAGAAACTGCCTCCACGCTTTAAAAAAAATACATGTCACGGTGGTTGGTAGCTAATGAAGATCCTTTCGTTTATCTTGATCAATTGTCAAATATTTTAGTCTAAGAAGTAGTGCGATGAGGTACAAAGACAGACATTTGAAAGGATTTTAACTCATTTGAGCAATTACATGCTCAGCTGCGCCATGATAATCTGACAGACTGAGTATTCTACAGCAATACAACAGAGGAGGTTTATAATCACAAGATTCAAAGCACAAAGCACAATCGAGGAACGGAGGGGAGCATCAGTGAAATTAATTGCTGGTGACAAACAGCAGACTGCTTGCAAGTTGCATATCACATGGCCACCTAGCCATATGAATAGGAGAAATGCAAACACTCTTTTAAACCATAAGTAATGAATATATCTATCTCAAGTATAACCCTTAAAATTATTAACTGCCAACATTTTTGATTTAATCGTTAGTTTTGAAAATTGTGCCCTTTTTAGAATATTACAGTGTTATGCAAATTAGAGCATAATTTTAGGTTGCTTTTTCATCACCTACCAAAATAGCTTTACTATTGATGGAGGATAAAGCAGAAAAGTTATCCACACAAACAAGAGGATTCAACACCTTCTGGAGATCCATTTTCATTTCAGAATTAGGCGAATATCACCGTATAATTTATTTAGAGATGAGACTGAAAGTTATTTGGTTTGCTACAAAAAAACTAATTCTAGTTTACAAAATTAATTAAAATGAATAGTTCAAAACATGCCTTATTGAACACACAATTAGCGTGATTTTCCACGCGTAGCGTGTTGCTCTGCAGCGGGAGGTGGCCCGCTCTTGCCCAGCGGCCAGATCTTCTGATCCCGCTGCTATAAAAGGGATTTCCCATTGAATCCACCCCCTGCCGTTGGGAAACCATGGGGTTTGCCATCGGTGGGACCGGAAGATCCCGATGACGAGAACGGCCGGAACATGCACCCCCCCCCCCGCCCCCAAGTAGAGAATCGTAGAATCTTAGAATTCAAAGTGCAGAAGGAGGCCATTCGGCCCATCAAGTCTGCACCAGCCCTTGGAAAGAGCACCCCACTTAGGCCACACTTCCACCCTATCCCCATAACCCAGTAACCCCACCTCACCTTTTTGGACACTCAGGGCAATTTTAGCCTGGCCAATCCACCTACCTTGCACATTTTTGGACTGTGGGAGGAAACCTGAGCACCCGGAGGAAACCCATGCAGACACTGAGAGAACGTGCAGATTCCACGCAGACAATGACCCAAGCTGGGAATCGAACCTGGGACCCTGGAGCCGCGAAGCGACAGTGCTAACCATGGTGTATGATGCAATGGCAATATAAGCTGCAAAGATACAAAGTACTCAGAGGAATGATGTTGTCTTTCACCTTTAATAGGTTACAGAGGTATTTATACGGCACTTTCTACACCTTCAGGAAGCCTCAAAGCACTTTACTTCTGAATGAATAGCAATGCAGTCACTGTTGCTATGCAGGCAAATACAACAGCCATTCTTCACACAGCCAAGACTCACAAACAGCAGCTGAGATGACTGACTAGATATTGTGGGCTGGATTCTCCACCATCGGGATGCTCCATTTTGCCAGCAGCCCGAGGGTTTCCCGCCGGCATAGGGCGGCCCCACAATGGAAGACCCCATTGACCAACCGGCGAAACTAAGCATCCCGCCGACATGCTGAACCAGAAATCTGGCGTGGTGGGATGGAGAATCCAGCCCTCTGTTTTAGTGGTGTTCATTGAGGGAGACATGTTGGCCAGGACATCAAGCAAACTCTTTCTTGGAACAGTTTAATGGGATCCATTATACCCACACATGCAGGCTGACAGGGGCCTCGGTTTAATGTGTCACCCAAACGATGGTAGCTCCAACAGTGGAGCACTTCCTCAGTACAGCGCTGATCTGTCAACCCAGATTATGTGCCTTAATCCTAAACTGTGGTTAAGTCAAAGAACAATTCAAAGATTTGGCGTGATTGAATTGCCACACTAGCCTGAAAAGCAGCATGCCGCAGCAAACGTTGCTCCCGGGATTACCTGGCTTGCAACGCCTTGCGAGACCCAACGCGACCTAGTGAGACACTGCAATGTGAATCCCGCCCATTGTGGACCAAATCATTTTTTAGCAAATCTACATATTAAAGGGAAATGGCTAGTCTCACTTCAATGTGCAGATTCCCGAGTTACCCAAAGTATGGGATCTATCTTCTTTGCTTTTGAGACCTTTCGGGTGAGTGTCGTTCAGTACAGGTCTCCAGAAACAGAGGGGGGAGGGTGGGGCAGCTCCCAGGGGTGGGGGGGGGGGCTCCCAGGGGGCTCCCAGGGGGCCCCCAGCGGCTAGGGGGCCTCCCAGGGGTTAGGATGCCCGCATCTGTGTGGGGCCTCCCAGGGGTTAGGATGCCCCTATCTGTATGCCTTTTGGGCAGGGTAGTACCCTGGCACTGCTGGTGTCACCTGGGCACCCTGGCACTGCCAGCCTGGCATCCTGGCACTGCCACCTGGGTGCCATCCTGGCCTGGCACTGCCAAGGTGCCCAGGTGGCAATTTTTAATTTTTTTACATGAGTGCGATTGGGCAGGGGTGCCCTGTGTGGGGGTTGGGGGGTGCAGGGCAGTGGCGGGGACACTTCCATAGTGCGTTTGGACTTGGGTAGGGTCGGGGGTCCCTTCGGGGGACAGTCTAACCTGATGCTGAAACGTGCAGCCCTTTTCGATTCAAAATACCAGACAAGCAGATTTGTGACTTCAATGATCTAACAAAATGTCAAATATCCAATCAGATGACCAATGTTTCACGTGTTTATTAGCTCAATTATTCTCAAACTGGAGTCTGCTGAACCACCTCGACCCTGCCCCCTGCCCCTAGGTTCCCAGAAAAGCTTTCCACAGGGTCTGTGAAATAATGACCAGTGACCAGATGCGGACTTTGCGTAAGCCTAGAGGCAAGAGCAGCATTTATCTGCCATGTGTTTTTATGACCTCAGCCCAGAAAAGTAACCTCTTTTAGTAAGAAAGGAGAATTCCAAAATCCGAGTTATTTACTGAAAGAATGAAACCATAAGATTGCATGGTTGAAAAGAAAATATTTTTTACGGTACAAGAGTCAAACAAAGCAAGCAGTAAATCCTATCTTAGGTAACAACCTAGACTCTACAACCCCGGAATCAACCTAAATTGGACATGAATTAACAGGAAAATTGTAGTTGAATATGAACAATAAATTACACATTAAATGGCAAACAAGACATTTAAAAATTGGCTCGGCAGTTAATTCAACATATATGGCATCAATCTTGGTCACAATGCCCCTCAGAACTCTTAATTCCTTTTGAAGAATTTAAATTCCTCTCCTCCAAGCATTTAACCTGAACCCCAGTTGACAGCAGAACACAACCAACCCAAGTTCCATGATCACAGTCTTTACCAAAAAAGGCACATGGTTCAAGATACCAGACAAGCATATTTTTGACCTTGACGATATTACAAAATGTCAAGCATCTATTCATATGGCCAATGTTTCAGGTGTTTACTAGCTCAATTGTTCTCAAACTGCAGAACCTCTTCACCTTTGCTTCCGACAGTCTGGATGACATTGATCCATTGATGTTATCTTCAAATAACAGAAACAGCTGCAACAGAAGTGTATTTGCCTATTCACAGTTTCTGGATCTAGCCTCCATCTTCTTCTGCCTGCATGTACTGCGCCACTGGGATCGTGATCTGAGTTCCCAGAGCAGTGTCTTTTTATATAATTTCAATCAGCTTTAGTCTCGCAGAAGTTTTGCTTTCCAATCCCAGTTTCAGTCTTAGTTTCCTGAGAAGTGGAAGG
The DNA here is from genome assembly GCF_047496885.1 of Scyliorhinus torazame. Taxonomy (NCBI): domain Eukaryota; kingdom Metazoa; phylum Chordata; class Chondrichthyes; order Carcharhiniformes; family Scyliorhinidae; genus Scyliorhinus; species Scyliorhinus torazame. The sequence continues at coordinate 49,941,848 of NC_092718.1, read as the reverse complement.
GTCAATTTCCCTTGTCTGTTTCCCTTTTCAATTAGGGTCTGTCTCAAAACATACAAGCTTTGAAACTATGGATTCGTTAACAATGTACACTGCAGAGTGAGCGGGCTGTCTCACTTCGGAGAGTGCCAATGGAGGACCTATGAGAGAAGCATGAAGATCGCCAGGTAGACCCATACTTATCATGGCTGGTAGTGATCACGAGTGGTACAGATTTTCAAGAATTATTACAACACCCTTTATATGGAACACTTTGAAAGAATGAGTTTTATGTAGTATTATAATTAAGGTGCGAGGTCTGAGATGACTAACCCATTTAAAAATGTGGCCTTAAATTTTTTTTAAATGAGAACATTGCAAAAGCTGATTAAGTTGTAATAGGATATCCGGAGATCCCCAGTATTCCAGAGGCCAGTCTTCAAGCCAATTTGATTCACTCCACATGATATCAAGAAATAGGGCGGCATGTGGCGCAGTGGATAGCACTGGGACTGCGGCGCTGAGGACCCGGGTTCGATTCCCAGCCCTGGGTCACTGTCCGTGTGGAGTTTGCACATTCTCCCCGTGTCTGCGTGGGTTTCACCCCCACAACCCGAAAGATGTGCAGGTTAGGTGGATTGGCCACACTAAATTGCCCCTTAATTGGAAAAAAAAATAATTGGGTACTCGAAATTTAAAAAACAAAATGATATCAAGAAATGACTGAAGGCACTGGATACTGTAAAGGCCATGGGTCACAACAAAATTCCAGCAATAGCACTGAAGACCGGTGCTCCAGAACAAGTCGCACTGCTAGCCAAGCAGGTCTGGTACTGCTATAACACTGGCATCTCTCCGGAAATGTGGAAAATTGCTCAGGTCTTGTCCACAAACAGCAGGGCAAATCCAACCCAGCCAATTGCTGCCATATTAGTCTACTCTCAATCATCAGCAAAGTGTGGAAAATATCGTAGACAAACAGCATCTACTCAGTCATGACCATTAACTCACTGATGCAAATTTTGAGTTCCGCCAGGGTCGCTCAGCTCCTCACCTCATTGTAGACTTAGTCTAAATGTACACAAAAGAACTGAACTCAGCTGGTGGGGTCTGAGTGACTGCTCTTGACATTAGGGCTGCATTTGATCGTGTGGCCTCAAGGAACCCTATCAAAACTGAAGTCACTGAGAATCAAGGAAAAGCTCTCCACTGGGTAGAGTTATATGCAGCACAAAGGAAGATGATTGTGGTTGTTGGGAGTCAATCATCTCAGCCCTGGTACATCGCTGCAGGAGTTCCTCAGAGTAATGTCCAAGGGCCAATCATCTTGCTCCATCAATGATCTTCTCTGCATCATAAGGTCAGAAGTGGGGATGTTTGCTGATGATTGTACAATGTTCAGCACCATTTGTGACTCCTCAGATAATGAAGCAGTACATGTCAATGTGTAGCAAGCCCTGGACAACATTCAGACTTGGACTGTAATGTGACAAGTAACAGTTGCACCACACAAGTGCCAGGCAATAACCATCTCCACCAAGAGACAATTTAACCATCTCTCCTTGATATTCAATGGTATTGCCATTGAATTTCCCACTGTCAAAATTCTGGGGGTGACCATTGACCAGAAAATGAATTGGGCCAGTCATATATATAATGTGGCTACAAAAGCAGGTCAGAGGCATGGAATTCTGTGGAGAGCAACTTACCTCCTCATTCCCCAAAGCCTGTTCACTATCTTCAAGGCTCACATCAGAAGTGTGATGGAATACTTTCCAGTTGTATGAATGCGTGTAGTTCCAACAACACTCAAGAATCTCAAGAGCATCCAGGTCAAAGCAGCCCAATTGACTGTCACTCCATCCGCCACCTTTAACATTCACTCCCTCCACCACCGATCCACAATGGCAGCAGTGTGTACCTTCTGCAAGATTCTCTGCAGCAACTCGCCAAGGCTCCTTCAACAACATCTTCTAAACATGTGACCTCCACCAGTTCGAAGAACAAGGGCAGCAGATGCATGGGAACACCATCACTAGCAAGTTTCCCTCCAAGTTACACACCATTCTGACGTGAAACAATACCTTTCCTTCACTGTCACTGGGTCATAATCCTGGAACTCCCTCCCTAGCAGCATTGTAGAGATTCCTACATCACAGGGATTGTAGCAGTTTAAGAAAGCAGCTCAGCACCACTTTCTCAAGGACAAATAGGGCTAGGCAATAAATAATGGCCTAGCCAGCAACGCCCACATTCCTTGAAAAAATATTAGAGAAATGTATTTTACTCATATGAAGGTCATAGTCTAAAAGGGCGCAAATTGAGCTGTGGGCTATGCAATGTTAAAGTGCAGACCCAATGACTTAAACTGGAGGCAATGGTTTTAATTTCATGTTTATAGCTGGTCACTAAACATTTTTACGGTGTTAAAGCGTAACAGATGCTTCTGCTAAATAATTGCAATAAGAAATTGATCTATTGAAAGAATTGCATTATACAATGTTCAAAAAAATGTGCTCTCCTCTTCACATTTTAGTGAAAAGGTCAACCTGTGTAAAATCACAGCCTTCATATTCTGTCTGGACTTAAATGTGTGACAAAATGCACATGGAAAAAAAATCAATGATGGATAAAAGCAAGAAAGACTTGCATGTTAATGGCACATTTTGTGATAGCGCATTTATAGATGTGGTCAACCCCACAGCTTAAGAGTATGCAAGGAGAGAGGGAATGGGTGGCCACAAGGCACTCAAGAATTAACAGCCAGGTGGTGCGATACTCTCCTGCATGCATCTCACTCTCCAATAGTAGGCTAAACAGCCGGCTTGTAATGCAGAACAAGGCAGCAGCGCGGGTTCAATTCCTGTACCGGCCTCCCCGAACAGGCGCCGGAATGTGGCAACTAGGGGCTTTTCACAGTAACTTCACTGAAGCTTACTTGTGACAATAAGCGATTATTATTAAACAGTCTCAGTTCTGAATGCTCACATAAATAATCGTTTATCTGGGTAGTGCAGCTAGAGATAGGTCCATGATACCATAGCTTGCTCACTTGTGCAGCGGGGCACAAAGAAGATGGAAGAGCAAGACTGATAGAGGACTTGATAGTTAGGGGAACAGACAAGTGTATGTGCAGCCGCAGATGTGAATCCAGGATGGTATGTTGGGCTCCCTGATTGCTGTATCAAGGATACCACTGTAGAGCACCATGAGGGCGGGAGGGGGGTCAAGAGGCTAAACAGCCAGCAATTGTGGTTCACATCAGTAGAAAGTTGTGGTCTTGCAGTCAGAGTTAGGGAGCTACGTATGAAATTAGCAAGTTGGGTGGCACGGTAGCACAGTGGTTAGCACAGTTGCCTTACCACTCCAGGATCCCAGGTTCAATTCCCGGCTTGGGTGACTGCATGTTTTCCCCGTGTCTATGTGAGTTTCCTCCGAGTGCTCCGGTTTCCTCCCACAGTCCAAAGTGTAGCCATCTGGGATGGCCACTTCCAAAATACAAAGTGGACATTTGCAAAGATTGCAGGGGAAAATGGACAATGTTAAGAAAGCAAGCAGGCACAGAGCCTGTCTGCATATTGGAGCCGTAGCTCCCAGACAAGACTGAAACTGTAGGCCAATTAGCATATGAATGGCCCATCTCCAGGAACAAAGGGAGATATTTAAGTAACCGATCTGGCTCCAGACCTCGCGGCGCCAGTTCACCAAACTGAAAGCAGAAAACAAAGCAGGCCAACGGCCACCTAGGACACGCCCAGCCATCAGGGCACCCACCCCTTTATTGGTCAGGATCAATGTGGATGATCAAGATGCGGTCTGATTAATTGCGGCCAAGTTTAAGGCCCGCCCAAAAGCCCCCTTCAAATATAAGAAGAAGGCACCAAGAGAGAATTGCTCTCTTGGACTTGGCTGTCACAGAGGAGAGACCCGTCCACCAGCTGCACCAGAAGCAAGTAAGTCCAAGGTCAACACTCGCTACCAGATGGACGACCTTAGCTGTTTCCCCTCTATCACTTCGACCCCAGCAGCCTCAGAACCGAACAACGGCCATTGTTCCTCTGACTGAGTGGGCGCCCAAAGCTAAGTATAGGCTATAGCAGTAGTGATAGTTTAGTCTGTAGTATTTCGTGCATGAGTAGATATTACTGTGTGTGTTAATACATAGTATTGACTTTGAACTAACTAACTGGTGTATTGGCTCTTTTGATCAGTATTCGGGTTTGAAACTTGTGGCGGTATCGAAAGATACCTGGCGGCTCTAGAGCAAACATAATTAGGATTAAGGAAGGCGACCATATTGACCGCCATATTCAGAGCCAACCAAAGAGAGCAACATTTACTGGCGACCTCTGATGGGACTCGACCTAGAAGTGGCCTACTCACTCCGAGAGAACCCAAATTTGAATTAGAATCCAATTGGAAACAGAAAAACCACAAGTGTAAGAACGATACTGATCAAACCTTCAAGACTCGGAAGTGTGTTAATGCATGCATACAAACACGGATATAAGGTAAATCTGAGAGATTTTGTTGCGTAAAACTGTCGGGAGTTTTGTGGGCCGGAAGTTAGCGTAAGCCCTACCTGTGTTTACATCACCACTTTATCACCCCCTGTTCCAAATTCAGTAGAGAACCCAGAGATAGAGAAAATGGCAATGAAGGCAATGGAACACCTTATGAACCCCCAGGAATTTGAGGTTGCAGCGACCAGTAGAGTAGGACAGTGTCCCGTATGGGAAGAAGAGATCAGAAAAATCTCAAAGGGAAAGGATGGCCCCTTTGGAGTGAATTCTGCGCCAATGATGAAACAGGTCCCGGAAGTATAGGGCATACTTGGTGGGAGAACCAGACAGAGGCCCATAAGAAGAGCTTAGGGAAAGCTCGGAAGCCGATGGCAATCGTGTCCTGCTTGGCACAATTGCGAGGCACAGAGGAGGTTGTTAGGACGCTCCGTAGAGAGATTGAAGAGAAAGACAGGAATAGTGAAGGAGATGTGAGCGAATTTGAGAAGGAGAACAGGGAATTGAGAGAGCAGTTAGCAGCGAGGGACAAGGAGGTGGCTGATGCCAAGCGGGCACACCAGTCTTGTCTCTCCCATTTGAGTAGTTTTCAGATCTTAACCCAATTATGGGATGCGTGTGATTAAAATTACACCATTCCTACCCACATCGGACCCCCACCAGTTCTTTGCTAGAGTAAAACAGCAGGCGACCATGTACGGCCTGTATGAAAAGGAGCAAGTGAAGCTCACAGTTTTAAGCCTCAAACCTTCAGTCGTGGTCCTTCCCGACCCACAGAATGTAGGAGGAGGCACACTCCAAGAAATGCACACAGCGATCCAAGATACGATCGGCTATAACAAAGGAGACCCCGTAGAAGGCCAAAACAAATGTAGGCAGAAAAAGACAGAGCATCCCACAGCGTTTGCTGGATGCTTATGGATTCATTTTACAGCGGTGTTTGGAGAGTTAGCCCATGCCCATTTGACCCGAGATAATATGGCCAAATGGACTCGCATCCTGGTCTCTCATGCGACAGAGGCAGGACAGAGAGCGTGCGCAAATTACGATCCTTCAGACGAGGCCCTCAACGAGAAATGGGTTTTGAAAAGATTGTCCCGCACTTGGGAACAGTCCATCCAAGGCAAAACAGCATTTGGTAGAGCAGAGGAAGAACAGGCAGACTTGCACCCAGTTACGACGCACCAGAACCCCGCATGGGTAAATGAGGGCAGGAATAGCCCACAGCAACCCAAATCCCAGGAGTGTTACAATTGTGGACAATTAGGACACTACGCACAAGAGTGCAATGCACCCCTGAAGCAGCAGAGAAACCAACAGACAGGCACCCTAAATAAGAATAGGGCAAAGCCAATTCACAGCGTTAGCACCCGTTCTGAGAACGCAGATATGAACGCCACCGACTGATGGTCTTCAGGCTCCCCAACGTGGGTCTGCAACACCCTTTGGGACAAGTCCGGTAGACCAGTAGTGGCAGGTACAGTCCAGGGACACCCCGTAGAATTCCTTTGGGACACATAAGGGTCCTGCACCACGCTCAATTCCTCCACGATGTTTCAGCGAGACACCTGGCCCATGACAGACACCATTACACTCAGCGGTTTTACAGGTCATTTACAGCAGGGACACATCACAGCCCCTGTAGCATTCCAGATAGGGAACATTAAAACTAAACACCCCGTTGTTCTGGTCGATTTACCCAAGACAGCCGAACACATCTTAGGAATTGACTTCATGAGCTCCCACAATCTATCATTTGATCCGGTAAATAAATGTGTGTGTAAAATGGCAAAGGCAGCATGAGCCCCTGCCACATTCACAGTTGGAGAGTATGAAAATAGAATCAACGCAGTAGGAGACTTCTGGTTCGAACCTCTAGCCATTAGTCAGGACAAACAAGTTAAGGAAGACCTGCAGCAATACAAAGCAGCATTTGCACAGCACAAGCACGACTGTGGCAAGATCGCTGGCTTAGTGAATATTACAGGTCCCGACCCCAGACCCCAAAAGCAGTACAGTTTTCCCCAAGAAGCAGAGGGAGAAATCTCAAAGGTAATACAGAGTTTGCTTGATCAAGGCGTACTCCGATCAGTAGCCTCCACGAATAACGCACCAATTTGGCTCGTCAGGAAACCCGATGGATCATGGCGACTGACCATTGATTACCGGGAACTGGACAAAGTAACCCCAGTAGCAGCCCCCACCATAGCCACAGGTCCCAAGACCATGCTCAAACAGGGAGTACAGTCAAAAAATCTTTAGGTTTTGGACATTAGCAATGGCTTTTGGTCTATTCCATTGGATAAAGCGTGCCAATATAAATTCACATTCACATTCCAGGGACAACAATATACATGGACATGCCTTCCACAAGGCTTCCACAACTCCCCCTCCATTTTCCACCGACAGCTGGCAAATGGATGAGCAAAATTTTCCCGACCCGATTGTCTGGTCCAATATGTAGATGATCTGCTACTACAGACGGACACAAAGGGAGAGCACATTCCGCTTCTCGCCGAACTTTTAGGACTCCTACAACAGATTGGATGTAATGTGAACCCCAAAAAGGCCCAAATTCGACAAGAAAAAGTGATTTACTTAGGAACAGTGATCACCCATGGCAAACGTGAGATCGAGCAGAAACGCATCGACTCCATTGTCAAATTACTCCTGCCCCATAATGTCACAGCCCTCCGGTCATTTCTAGGACTGGTTGGCTACTGTAGGAATCACATCGATGGTTTTGCCACAAAGGCAGCGCCCCTGTCCGAACTCCTAAAGAGGCAAACACCATGGGAATGGCTTTCACAGCACACGGATGCCGTGGATGCATTAAAACAAGCCCTCAGCACAGCTTCCGCATTACAGGTCCCAGATCCACTCTCCCCATATGCAATTGAAGTTGCAAGCACCAACCGAACCCTTTCGGCCATGCTCCTCCAAGAATGCCATGACCGATTAGGCCCTGTGGCATACACCTCACGTGTGTTAGATCCTGTCGAGCAAGGATCTTCTGCCTGCGAAAGGCACCTGCTCGCAGTTTTTTGGGCAGTACAATACTTTGCCTACATTACAGGACTCAACCCCATCACCATTCTCACTGAACACACCCCAACACAGCTACTACTAGATGGTAGATTTAAGGATTTCACAGTCAGCCAAATCCACACAGCCCATTGGACCCTTCTTTTACAGGGACGGGACATAACAGTTAAGTGAACCAAGACCCACACTTTCCTAGCCGATAATTTACAATATGCAGGAACCCCACACGAGTGTGAGATCATCTCCACTAAACATAATACAGGACCCTTTATACCTAAGTCATCTCCCAGGAAAGCAGGTACTATACCCCAGAGACCCCAGCCCACAGACACGTGTGCACCCCTTAGAATCTATGTGGATGGCTCCTTCACAGCTTTAAATGGGAAAAGAATTACCGGTTGCGGTATTTATGTAGAGGACATGCAGGGACGCACAGTAGAAGAGATTTTGTTAAAATTGCCAGGACACTTAGGCTCGCAGGCAGTAGAACTGGCAGCCATCACGTACATTGTACATCATCCCGACTCGTTTCCGACCCCAGCCGACATATATTCGGACAGTTTATATGCCTGCAACAGTTTAACCGAATTCCTACCCCTGTGGGAAACTAGAGGATTCATTTCCACAGACGGAAAGCCCCTACCCTCAGCCCCATTACTCCGGCATATCCTAGAGACAGCTAAAGATGGAGGAAATATGGCATTATTAAAGTTCGCAGTAATCACCGTTCTTCCCCCCCCGCCGGTAATGTTAAAGCAGACGCCCTAGCGAAGGCAGGTTCCAGACATGGTCACTTTTGGAACCCCCCCGAAAGCGCCCCAGTACACACGGTTCAGGTCTCACAAATCAACATTCAAGATTTGGCAAAGGCTCAAAAAGAAGATGAGAAAATCAGGGAAGTTTTAAAAGGCAACTTCCCAGCCCCTTATGATAAGTTTAAAAACGCGATAACCACACATGACGGTGTGATTTTAAAAGACGGCATTTATGTAGTCCCCAGCCAGGACAGGAACCAAATTATTTGTCAGTTCCATGACAATCATGGACACCAGGGCATTGAACCCACCCTAGCCCACCTCAGACCTCTTTGCTGGTGGCCTGACTTAAAAGCCAATATTACTCATTACATCGAGAATTGCTTAATCTGTGCCCAGAACAATCCGGACAGATATGCAAGAAAGGCACAGCTAAGTCACACCTGCCCCGTTAATGGCCCCTGGTCGAATTTGCAAATCGACTATATAGGACCCCTACCCTCCTGCAGAAATGGTTTTAAGTATGTGTTGGTGGTCATCGACACCTTCACAAAATGGGTGGAAGCTTTTCCATCCAGAACAACACAGCCAAAACGACTGCTAAAATCCTAACACAGCACATCTTTACAAGACGGGGCCTCCCACGCAGTGTAGAGTCCGATCAAGGCTCCCATTTTACAGGACGAGTGATGAAAAACATCCTCACAATTTTCGGCATAAAGCAAAAATTTCATATTGCATACCACCCCAATCAAGCAGCATTGTAGAAAGGATGAACAGAACTCTAAAAGCCACCCTCAGGAAAATGGTGCAACAGCACAATAGCACCTGGGACACCGTTCTCCCATTTGCATTAATGTTCATTCGAAACATAGTATCCACGTCCACAGGATACACTCCCCATACCCTCATGACCAGACGCCCCATGAAAGGGACAGAGTTTTTATTAGGACTGGATTTGGCTAGCCCCACAGTCACTTCCCTCACGCATGAAAAAGCAGTACAGCAGATTATTGATAATGTAAAGGCAGCCCAGCTCGCAGGAGCTGTCAGACTTGGGACACGGAAGAAGCAAAGCAAGGCTTGCTTTGATAAAACGGTACACGCCACCGAGTTTGCAGTAGGGCAGCAAGTGATGCTATCCCTATACAACCCCAGTTCATTACTTTCCCCCAAAATTTCTCGACCATTCTCCATCTCTGACAAAGTCAACCCCTCTGTATACAAGATCACATGCCCAATGGCAAGTCTGCGTGGTTTCACATAAACCAACTTAAGGCTTATGGCTCGCAGAACAACCATGCACACCACATCTCGTTTGCAGCAGCAGATGAGCACGCCCTGCCCATGAATGATGTATTCCTACCCTCCCCCAACCAGTCCAGCCCGTCCTCAGTCACGACTTCGACTCCACCCCCAGAGGCACAACTCCGCCTCTCCCTTCCTTCAACCAGCAGCGACAGCGATAGCGATAGCGACAGCCCCAGCACACCATGCTACGATTACACTCCTGCACCAGGCCCCACGCCCAGCGATTCCAAACATGATTCCAGCGACCCCTTTGATATAACGTACATTAAAGCCCCTGACCCAGACCCACCACCCGACGATTATGGATTAAAACCTTGCAGCTCCAACCTCGACACAAGATTCTGGCACCGAGACAATTCGTTCAGGCTCATCCGGAATGATGAGATGGACCCCAATTCACCCCATGCAGCTTTAGCAAACCTACTCCAGTCAAGAGTATGGCAGTCGGGAGAAGATGATGACATAGAGTCTGACTCCCACCAAACGATTCCCTTTGCGACTCTTCGCTACTGAGCAATGAGGTGTCTAGATGATGGTAAAAAGGAACCGATGGAGAGTTACGGTGTCCTTTCTGATGGAACCTGCACCATGTTTGTAATGAATGTTTGTTTGTTATTGTGAATGTTAAATGTTGTTCGTTCATTTAAAGTTTTTCATGGCCCCACGCCACCACTCTTTTAACGCCCACTGGCAGTTAATGGAACAAGCTTGTCGACAGACAACCGTTCAGAGGAACTAGTTTGTCGGCAGACAACCAATCATAGCCACTCTTCTGATTCGAAGGTAATCATAAGAGGCAGCCCCCACGAGACCACAAATTCTTACTGTTCCTCCCGGTCGCTCAGGCAGTGGAGAAACGGCACTGGTCCCCGCCCTCCCTGAGGACCCCCCTCTGATCAGCTACACTCGGGTAGAGCACACACAGCACTGGTCACCATCCTACCCGGGGATTCCACAAATTCTTACCCGCCGCGGCCCATACGCACCCCATTTCGGCACTTTAGTTCAAAACTTTTGTTTGTTTATGGCAACCCTTAGGTTGCTTCCAAATGTTATTTACATCCTCGAACACTGGGATAGTAGATCGCACAGGCTGCGAGACGGCTCGCACTTGTCAGTTTTTTCTCGGATGTCTTGTCCAAAATATTTGGTTTTTTTAAAAAATGAGGGAGTCACAGATTTTGACCAATTATAATGGGTAATTTGCAATAAGAGGATAGACAGACAGACGTACGAGATCTTTAGCAAGATAATAACAGATATTATGCTCGTGTCCATAGAACTTCGGAACCTCAGGAACCTCAGAAGAAGAAAAGAAGACATAAAGAAGGAAAGATGAAGACAACCATCATGCTCTACAGTTGGATCTTAGTGGGATCCCTCCAGTTGCGCATGGTCGCTATCCCTCTGACCCCTACCACGCAGGCCGTAAATGTTTCCCACCCCTGCCATACTCTAAACCCCGAGATAGTTACAGGTACACCGACCTGGTGTGACAAGTTCATCACAAAAGATGTGCAGGCTAGATGGAATGGCCATGCTAAATTGTCTTTAGTGTCCAAACAAAAAAGGATAGGTGGGGTTAGTGGGTTACGGGGGTAGGGTGGAGGTGTGGGGTTGCGTGGGGTGCTCTTTCCAAGAACCGGTGCAGACTCGATGGGCCGAATGGCCTCCTTCTGCACTGTAAATACTCTGATTATAAAAAAGTAGTAATCTCCAGTTTACTCCAAGTACTACATGTAAGTGAGTATAGAAATAGAAAGACCGAGCAAATGAATGATTGGCTGGAGAGATGGTGCAGGAGACCTTGGAAATGAAATCTACATTAGGGGTTCAGTGCATGTACGTGAATACGCAGAATGTGGTAAACAAGATTGGTGAATTGCAGAGACAGATAGCCTTGTGGAAATATATTGTGGCAATAACAGAGATTTGGTTCAAAAGATGGTACTGGGTATTCAATATTCCAGGACCTGAATTTTCCGCTCCCCCTTCCCTCCTCCACAGTGTCTTTTGAAGTGTGGAGGGGAGGGGGGGGGGTTTGCTTGTAATTGCGTGGGCGGGAACCTGGAGGGAATGCTGCTCACCCCGACCCAGATGCGATTTTACGGTGAGGTGGGCAGGGTCTTGGAGGGGAAGCCTATCCTTGCTCCATTCAGGCACTTACATGGCCACATAATGACCACTTAAGGGCCTTTTCCTGCCCAGTCTCAATTTTCAGGCTGGCAGGCGCTGGATATCTCAGGGTGGGAAATAGAAACATTAACGTTCTCGATCTAGGGCAGGAAAGCAAGGAGGCGCCTCCAATGGAAGCCTCAATTCCTTCAGGACTTCCCTTACCCCACCCCAGCCTTTCGCCGAATAACCCAATGACACACTCCTCATAACCCCTCCCCCCCCCGGGTATTCTCCTACCCTCCCCTTCTTGGGACCCTTGCCGCTTATCTTCACACTGGCTCCCTGCAATTAATCCCAAGCACAGTGCTGCAGTGCCTCTTCCAACCACTGGATGGGGGTTGGAGAGCTGAAAGCCAATCTGATTGGCTGTTATTTCTCCAAGGTGGGTCTTCTTTCTAAGTACACATGGAAGTCCCACCTGCTACCAATCAACACTCAATTGAGTGTAAAATTGAAGCAGGGCTGGTTCCCCGCCAATTGTGTCGCCACCATATCCGGTGCCCGGGTGGCATTGCTAGGGATCCAGGGTGACTGCCAGAGTTTCAGGCTGGCAGTGCCAAGGTGCCTGGGTGCCAGATTGGCACTGCTAAGGGTCGAGCCCAGTACAGGGGGCCTTGCTCATTATAAGGGAGGCGTGGGGTGGGGGGGGGGGGGGGGGGCGGCGGTTCCAGGACCTCAAGAAGATTGGGGGTTGAAAGGGGGGGGGGCAGAAAGTGGGGAGGGGGGATTCTGAAAGACGGGGGGTGTAGAGATCAGGGCTGCCGGTCAAAATGGTGTCCCGTACTGCAAAGAGCCGGTCCTGCTAGCAAGTTCAGGAAATCCACGAAAGTGTGGCCAAGCTGGGGAGAAACACCCCGAGGCCCAAAAACAGGCAAAGTGCCATGAATAATAGGGTGAATCGCGACACTGAAGCCACCAAGAAACACCAAACGCGCCTGAAAGCAGACTTTGTTTTATATCTGCTGAATCAGGCCCCTAATCTCTGCAGTCCTCCTGGAGGCATAGCATTCAATTTTTGCTTTCTGTGGGGTGCTAATCTGAAGTTGTTCTGGTGCCATTATGTTATTTAGTGTATTCATGTACAGTTGTGGGCAAAATTGTTTCACCTTATTCTGTGCACATTATCTCCCATTCTATCGGTGGCATTAAGAATATGCATAATTGCATGGAAAATGTGTCACTTTCAAAGCATGGTCCCACGCAAAAAAACCATACAGTATATTTCATACATAGCTGGTATATAATACATCGAGAAATCCTATTACCATTTGCATTACATGGAATCATTCATTTTGTTATGTACTTACTCAGGTTCTTGTAATTTGCATTTCTCTCTAAAATAATTGTAGTGACTTCACAAGTGTTTCTGAAAGGAAGTATAAAATATTGAAATCTGTCACCGAGTATGCAACTCAGATTGAAATGAATCTCATTAAATGTGGTAGGACAAATCATATTAGTGACATTAGACCCTGTGACAGAAGCAGAATTCTTTTCCAGCCGCAGACTGTAAAATATCTGCATTATATCTTTATCGTGTGAAACTTTAATTAGACCAAAATATTGCAATATAAAATGAAATTTTGTTAAACGGCGTAATAAAGAGACTTTCTCTCGGTCCAGAAGTAAGCCAGGACACATCTGTCTAGCAAGAGCTATTAGTTTTAGAGGAACTAACCAGCTAATTCCCCAAACTAACTCATTATATGTGGTTACAAGATACTTGCATTAGAAATTTCCCTGCCGTTTTTGAACTTTCAATGCCTGTAAAACAACCTTGGGTTGCTGTCTAAAACAAGCATCTTAATATGCAAGACTGGTATTAGGAGAAAACAAAGCCAATAGATAGATAGAGGGTTGCAGTTTCCATTTTGTCCACCTGGTTGGTAAAATCATTAATACCATGCTGCGATGTTGAGTGCAAAGCCATTGCTTTGATCCGAGGTGCTCTTCAAAGAGATTGACCTGCACTTCAGAAAGTGTCATGGAGTATGTTTGAGGCTGTTGGCCACCCAAACAGTTCCCTGTTTGCCTTTCTATGATTCTGTTATGGCAGCAGAAAGGGGACCTTGAAGTTTTGTATCCACATTTCATTCATCATAAACACAGATAAAGTCCTTTGGAAAAGACTCCCAAGAAGTTATAGCTTCTATCATCCTTGGAACACCCGAGGCTGAGAGTCTCCTACCTGGCGTCACGTCGGAGAATCCCGGGGGGGCGGGAGAATCATGCCCCGACGCCGGCTTCCCCATTCTCCGGCGGCGGGATCGCCGTGACGCTGGTCGGGGGCCATTGACAGCGCCTCCCCCCCCGGCGATTCGCCGGGCCCCAATGGGCCGAGTGGCCGACGAGTTTGGCCGAGTCCCACCGGCATGGATTACTCACCTCCCACACGGCGAGGCCTGGAAGGTGAGTGTGCGGGGGACGACCTGGAGGGGGGACGGGGGGATCTGACCCCGGGGGGGGGGGGGGTGCCCACGGTGGCCTGGCCCGCGATCGGGGTTTACCAATCGGCGGGCGGGCTGGTTCCATGGGGGCCTACCTTACTCCACGTCAGGCCTGTAGGGCTCTGCCATATTGCCCAGGGGCCGGCCTGGAGAACGGAACCCCCGTGCATGCGCCGAATCATGCCGGCCATTCCGCGCATGCTCGGAAATACAACGGCCGTTCTGCGCATGCACAAACTCGCGCGGGCCGTTCCGCGCTGGCTGGATCTGCGGGGACCACTCCGGTGCCAAGCTAGCCTCCTAGAAAAGTGAGAATTCCTCACTTTCGGGGGTCGTTGGCGCCGGTTTTCACGCCGGTGTGGGGACATCGCCCCATCATTAGAGAATCCCACCCCGAGACTGTGATTCAGGCAAGCAGGGGAGGAGGGAATGGGGGAGGTGGGTGGTGGTGATAGGGCAGGGTGTATGCAAAGTGTGTGTGTGGGGGGGGGGGGGGAGCAAGGTGTGGGGTGGAGGAATTGCATATAGAACTAAGGGTATCCAAATGAGGATTTTAATTATCTATTAACAGGATGCAGGTGTCACTGACAAAGCTATTTATTTCCTATCCCTAATTGTCCCTCGTGGTGAGACAGCTTCTTGAATAAAACTGAGTGCCTTGTTATTCTATTGCAGAAGGCAATTAAGAATCAATCACATTGCTGTGGATCTGGAGTTACACGTAGGCCAGACCAGGTAAGGACGGCAGATTTCCTTCCCTAAGGAACAGTACTGAACCAGATGGGTAGCTTGTGACAGTATGGTAGTTCCTGGTCTCCAGTAATAATACAAGCTCTTTATTTCAGATTTATTGAATTGACGGAATTTAAATTTCTTCGTCGCCACAGTGTGATTTGGGCAGAATTTTATGTTTCCTCCCATTGGCGGGTTTTTCCATTCCCACCGAAGTCAATGGACCTTTGAACAGTCTTTTAGGCCCCACTCCCACCACAAGGGGCCATAAAAGTCTTCCCCCATGTCTCTAGGTCATTAATCCTATAATATAGGCACCATACTACAACACTGCATCTTTCTGTGACCTCAGAAGCTTAATTATTCCCTTTATCCCTTCCTCCTTGTAGTATCACATATAAAAGAGAGAAAGTAATGTCTGTGATCACCAATTGTCTCTCTTTATATTGATATGAGCATCTGATCACATTGTCATTGGCTCACATTCATGTATAAGTCCCACCTCCACCATCACGGTTAAGAAAATGAAACATGTCTATATTTGTACATCAAACGTCACTCTAAGTTCTAGTCTGCCTGAGTGAGAAGCACTAACATGTGTTCACCTGGAGACTGTCAGCTTATGAAACACTCTCACCATTACATAGGAATTGACAGGTCAGTAGTAACGTTTGACTCAAGGTTAATGTTGAAAATGCCCATCCATTACTTGACAAAAAGTTCAATAGATGTAACAAATAAAGCTCGGCACTAAGTGGAGAAAGTGTCATACTTGATGACCCTGCTGCCACTCTCAAGAGTGAGTCAGTGTAACCCATCGTTAATGGTTCTTCTTATTCTTTCAAGTGGCTGATTATTGACCAGATCAACCCACTTCAGACAGGGATGTAATCCTAACTGCATCGGCCTTGAAGATAAGGAAGTGTATAGAAACTCAGTGAATTTTCCACTGCAAAGCAAATTGTGTGTGTCTATTAAGTCTCCACATTATTCTCCCTCGGGTGAGCCTAATTCTAGGGGAAGGAGGGAAGGAAAGGGGGTTTGAAGCTGGGTCAAGTAGGACCATCAACGTTGTTAAGCATCTGTTTCAGTCTGAATGACAGATTGGTTCAGTGGTCAGGAGTTTTTTTTAAGTGGATAAGTACGATTGTTGCAGTTCTCACACAATTCTTTCTTGGTAGAATTTCATAGCACACAGGGAAACCACTTGTCCTACCCTATCTGTCTTAGCTATCAGTGCCTGCGAGCTCTTTAATAAAACCATAGCAGAAAGCCCAATCAAATAACTTGCATTCACACAGGCAGTCTGACAAAGCAGTTATTGAGTGGCATTGAGAAGCTACAAAAGGGGAGGTAATGACTTATGTTTGGAAACCGACCCCAAGCCAATGATGATATCTAAGGGTAAAAGGAGAAATAAAGAGAGGGCAGAGATTATAACTGTGAACTACACTAGAATTGACAGCATGGTCATGGAAAGGGAAGTCATTGCTGGAGATGCACGGAATGCCTGAGGACAGGGAGGAGACAAAGCAGTTCCTCAAACCACGGAGCAGAGGTCAAACAGGGATAGTGTGCCACAAGTCTTCATGTTGTGACAATGGTCTAAACTGGACTAACAGTAAGCATGGAGTCAATAGCTGGTTATATGTAGAGTATCCTTGGAGATGTAAAGTATAGGTGGTCACTAGGGAAGCCACAAAGATCAAGATGAACTTCTTGAAAGGGGGATTTACCAAAGACGGTTTTAATTAAAGAACAGAGAAATGACACCTGAGAGGGTTAATTTTCTTTACAATGTTCACAAATTGGGGCAAGAAAATTGATTTAGTGATCAAGAGTTGGCTGGTGTAGAGATCAAGGGAATAGGATTAATCTCATGCAAAATGTAAAGCTTATATTTGATGGTGATGAGGGTAATAAAGATAAATTACAAAGTGAATGTTGTGATGGGGTGAAAGGGGTAGGGGTAGTTGGGATGGGCTGGTTGGAGAGGGTGGTTCGAAGTAAATGGGGAGGGGAGAAAAAGATGATCGCTCGAATAGCTGTGTGGATTGTCTCAAACTTAATTTCCACTGATGCTTAACCCTGTACATCTATAAAAGATCGGTAAATTCACAGTGTAAATCACAATACGTCTCACAGATGTTGAGAAAATGTACTTAATGTGGTCTTGTAGATTATAATATTATCAAGAAACGTCATAATTTGAACCAAATCTGAAGGGATACTGCATTGTTATATAGGCCAAACAAACTTCTTGGAATCCATAATGCACTTTTAAACTCATTGCTGCAGTAAGTCCAACAAGTGGAATCCATTTAAACTGGTTGATGGAACCGCTTTGATCAAAGATATTTTGTCATAATTGGACGAGAAGACCCCCAGAATAGAACCCTGGCTCAATACCATTTTTAAAAATTATAATGTTGAAGATCAGAGTCACAGGGCTGCTAATTAGTTTTAAAAAGGAAAAAACATTTTTAAACATGAAAAAAGTTGCAATGTAATTAATACAATACACCTTTACTCCCCATTATCTTGACAATACAAATAGATTTAAGATTTAACACGGATTACAAACTACATCTGAAACTACAATGGTCTCATTAACACAAAAAGTCCCTTTTAAACACACAAGATGACTGTGGTCAAATATACATGCTCCTCTCTGAACCCAAGTTAGTGTCTATGGTTTTCTCCTCAGATTCACCCCAGATGATTGTTACATGAGAGTTTCCATACTTCCCTCCCAAAAACACACTTTAAAATCCTCTCTCATAATAAGGTTTTCCCGTTGTGATTTACATTCCGAATTCCAGTCCAGGTTTTACAAATGACACTTTCAAACAAAGCTATCGCTCCACTTTTAACAGTAAATTTGAGTGCAGAATTTCACACAAACACCTTGAGGATTTATTTGTCTTGACAGCTGTCCAAAGTGCTGAAAATTGCTTCAACTCTCAATTCCAGACTGTATTAAAATGACAGCAAATGTTTCATCTACCTCTGAACTCTGCTGTGCCACTTTAAATCCAGCTACTGCAATTGTCTCTTTAACTCAGAAAACTTGTTTACTCTGCCTTGAATTCTTCTGAACAATACCTTGGTCTCTGTTCACTTAACTCTCGACTTCTTGGACAGCCTTTCTGTCCCAATTCCCTGGTAGCCTGCCTCTTTGCAACTCCCGTCCTGTCCAGTCATTCTACTGACAGAGCTGAGAGAAGTTCACTCCCTGAGATCCTTTCACTAACTTCCCATGAATTCAGCTCAAACTAAAATGTAAAAGTTTTTTGATTTATAAGGCCCAGTTGCTAAGCAACACCCACATATTTCTGCTGGCCAATTTCTTCTTCATGTCGTAGCCCTCTCTAAGCACAATAAAAACGCATTTGGAACTTAACTAACCTACACACATGCAAACACCTTTGTCCTGCATTAATCAAACTATACATTATCCCCTTCCAGGCACAGAAACATTAAGTTCTTAAGGTTATGCCTTGTTCCTAATGATTACCAGCATAAATTTAAATCCTTAAAACTACCTTAATTTGCCCGACTGTCTGGGTAGTTCCTTAGATATATATTTTTAAATTGCTCAATAATGGAAAGGGTCCCATTGACACTCCTCATGGCTCATAAAGCATAACTATAAGCTTATACAAAAAATGGTCAGGAGAAGACCAGCTCTTTCATCAAGTCTCCCCACCCTCGTGATACCCAGAATATGCCTAGATCCTTATCACTCCAACCTGCAGGTAAATAATCCCCTGGATTAGGTCAACAAAATCAAGTATAAAAATCCAGAGGGGAAGAAAATCTCTGGCAAATTCCTCTCTGAACTCGAAACAAGCCCAGGATAACTCATTGGCTATGCCTGCATGCTGTTAGTTATCCTCTCAGAGCAATAGATTTTTAAAACATTTTTGCTTTTATCAACAGTTGGTATACAAAGTGATTACCTGTGATGCCTTTCAAAATTCATCTTGGAGAAACATTTGAATACAGGAATTTTCCCATGACAGATGGCACCACCTGTGTTGTGGGCCATATTGTCACTGACAACAATATATCAATGCCAGATTGTGTTTAATACAGCTCAAAATCATAAGTAGTTTAGAATTTTCATCCTAAACATCAACAGGTATGTGCTGAATCTATTCAGGAATTGCAGGCATATTTACCTGCGGAACTACCTGACAGAAGCTCATTATTTTGGAAATGAGTTTGCAACACTTTTATGAGACGAAGATCGGGGGCACAGTTTCCACTCGCCTGCATTAGTTTTACAGCACAATCCAAGTGAAATTGGTCTTACTGACACAAAGGCTGAGGAGATTTTACACGTAGATTGCAAAGTGGGTTTTTTGCGATCCCATTGGTTGAAAAATCATTTTGCCCATCCGTCCTTGCCCAGACAGTAAAAGCTTTGATGGTTACATAAAGAAAAAGGTGTAGCTGAAGTGAACATTGCTCTCTTAGAGGGTGTGACTAGGGATTTAATAATGGAAAGCAAGCAAATGTTGGAGACTTTGATCAGGTATGTTGTATCTCTCTCTCCAGTGGAAGACACAAATAAAATAGAGAAACAGGGGGTAACATGGAGGGAGGAACTGAAAACAATCATGATGGACCATAAAAACATTAGAAATAGGAACAGGTATAGACCATGCGGCCCCTCGAGGCTGCTCCACTATTCAACAGATCATGGCTCATTCCTCGCGTCCTCGTTCCCGCCCTTTTCCCATAACCCTTGATTCCCTTACCGATCAAGAATTTATCTATCACAGCCTTAAATATACACAAGGACGTTGCCCCACAGCTCTTTGTGGCAAGACTCCTAAGACTCACAAGACCCTGAGAGATGAAATTCCTCCTCAACTCAGTCTTCAATAGTCACCCCTTTATCCTGAGACTACGCCTTCTGGTCCTAGATTCCCTCATGAGGGAAAACATCCTCCTGTGCATTTACCCTTTTAAGCCACTTAAGAATCCTCCATGTTTCAGTGACATCACCTCTCATTCTTCTAAATTACAATGAGTAGAGTTTCAACCTGTTTGACCTTGCTTCATAAGACAATCCCTCCATACCATGTGAACCTAGTGAACCTTCTCTGAACTGCCTCCAATGAAATAATGGCCGAGATTCTCCGTTCTCGAGCCCAAGTGCTCCCGCCAGCGGAGAATCGCTAACGGTCTCCGTGGCACTAGGAGTGGGGCCTGGTATGCGATTCTCTCTCCTTTACCTTGAAATTTATGCTTGGGGGAGAGCTCGCTGGATTCCATCAGAATCCCGGTATCGGACCGCCATTTTGAGCGGGCAGCCCAATACCGAAGTCCGGTGGTGGAACCCCCCTGCCCCCGCCCCACCCCCTTTACAATGCAAATCCCGACCCCTCTCTGACAAGTAGGAGCATCCGTTTCCCCCCACCATGGGACTAACAGGTCACTCCCTTCAGCACGCATGAATCAGGGTGATCCCACTGATCCCCCACCAGAGACCCCTCCATCAGAGACACCCCCCTCCATCAGCCACCACTGCCTGGAAGCTGAAGAACAGTCCAGGCAGTAGAGTGTAAAATCACTGCATTCTAACTGACCCTTCCTTAACATCTGCTCCCTCGGATAAAAGTGTTGAAAGCAGCAACTGTTACAAGTGTCAGAGGCTTCCTTAAAAGCCAACTACACTTCAAAGGGCTTCAAATCCCTTGACAACCTATGAAATGAAAATCGTCCATTCAATTTCACAAAGCAATACATTGCACTAGCCAGTGATTGACAGTTTTATTGGTCTAGACACAGCTGCTAAGGGGGTTTGTTTATTCAGCTTTCCCTTCTTGCCTGAATTTTCTCCAATTACCTATCCTGCTTTGATGCTAACCATAATGTGTATAAGCTTTGATTGACAGTTCCTCACCACATCAAAAGGAGCTAAGTGTTTTCTGCTGAGAAAAAAAGGAAGTGAAAGCACTTGACACCCCACTTGTTTTTTTCCTCAACGCCCCATTCACCGCCCAATCAGGAATCCCAATACCAGCGTTGGGCAATGGAGAATTAACCCAGTGTCTTTCCTTAAATAAGATCAGAAGAGAAAAAGTAGTAGGAATACTAATGAGACTAAAGGCTGACATTTCCGCTGAATGATGGCCTTTATTTTTTATTCTTTCACGAGAGCAGAGAGCACCGGTCCGGCGAGGGACACCTTGTACTGCGAAGAGTATAAAGTCAGCACGGGGCCTGCACTTACCTTCGGGAGCAGAGAGCACCAGACATGTGAGGGACAGTCTTCTCGAAGCTCAGGAGCTGATCAAGCAGTGTGCTGGGTTTGAAGAAAGAGAATCAACAGTAACATTCACAGGAAAGCGGCCTGCTGATTGGTTGCGAGCAACTGATATTAGGGACTGTGTGTAAATAGCTGAAACTCGGCCAGGGAGTGAGGATTAGTGGAAGGTCATGGCAAGGGGAGTAGGAGGTGTGGCAAGGAGGAAGGCGGCGTGGCAAGGGGGAGGAGGGGGAAAAAAAAATTAAATAGCTGAAACTCGAATAACTGAAAAAGATCATAGTTAGAGAACCAAGCTGGGAGGATAATGGAGAAGTGAATCTGAAAGCAGAACCAGGAAATCTAAAAAGCTGATTGGGGCGGACATTTATATATTCTATACTAACAAGGAGCAGGGAAGAAAGTCCCCTTTTAATATTAGGTAATACTAGTTAATATTCAATATTAAAAGGATAGATTTAAAGGTTAAGACATGGCAGTAATAAACTTGTAATAATAAAGATTATTATTATTAGGGGCCTCATAATTTTCATCACAGAGTCCTTCAGGAAGTAGCCCGAGAAATAGTAGATCCATTGGCAGTATTTTTCCAAAAGTCTTTGGACTGTGAAATGGTTTCTACAGATTTTAGGTTAGCTAATATAACTCCTTTATTCAAAAAGGGAAGTGGACGGGCAGCACAATGGCACAGTGGTTAGCACAGCTGCCTCACTGCGCCGAGGTCCCAGATTCGATCCCGGCTCTGGGTCACTCTCCGTGTGTAGTTTGCACATTCTCCCCGTGTTTGCATGGGTTTCGCTCCCACAACCCAAAGATGTGCAGGGTAGGTGGATTGGCCATGTTAAATTGCCCCTTAATTGGAAAAAATGAATTGGGTACTCTAAATTAATTTTTAAAAGAGGGAAGCGGAGAGAAAACAGGAAACTATAGACCAGTGAGCCTAACGTCGGTTGTAAGGAAGTTGCTAGAGTCAATTATCAAGGATTTCATAGCACAGCATTTGAAAAGCAGGAGTATAATCAGACAACGTCTGCATGGATCTATGAATGGTAATCATGCTTGACAAATCAACTGGAATTCTTTGAAGATGAAACTAGTAGAGTTGACCAGGGAGCGGTGGATGTGGTTCATTTAGACTTTCAGAAGGATTTCGACAAGGTCTCACATAGCAGATTACTATGTAAAGTTAAAGCACATAGGATTATGGGTAGTGTCTTGAGATGGATAGAAAGCTGGTTAGAAGACAGGTTAGAAAACATAGGAATAAAAGGGTATTTTTCCGATTGGCAGGCAGTGACTAGTGGGGTACCACAGGGATCTGTGCTCGGATGTAGCATCTCCAAATTTGTAGATGATACAAAATTGGGTGGGAAGGTCAACTGTGAGGAAGATGCAGAGTTGCTTCAGTGGGATTTGAACAGGCTGAATGAGTGGGCATATGCATGTCAGATGCAGTACAATGTGGATAAATGTGAAATTATCTTTGGTAGTAAAAATAGAAAGGCAGATTATTATTTGAATGGGTGTAAATTGAGAGAGGTGGATACTCAGCAAGACCTTGGTGTCTTTGTGCATTAAAGAAAGAAAATTGTATGTTGGCTTTCATAGTGAGAGAATTTGAGTATAGGAATAGGGATGTTTTACTACAATTGTATCGGGCATTGGTGATGCCACACCTGGAGTCTTGTGTGCAGTTTTGGTGTCCTTATCTGAGGAAGGATGTTCTTGCTATGGAGAGAGTCAGCAAAGGTTTACCAGCCTGATTCATGTCGAGACACTAAATCAGTTAGGATTGTATGAATTGGAGTGATAGGGGATCTCATAGAAACTTATAAAATGGTAACAGGTTTAGACAGGCAGATTCAGAAAGAATGTTCCCAATGGTGCGTGAGTCCAGAACTAGTGATCATTGTTTGAGGATAAGGGATAAACCTTTTAGGACTGAGGTGAAGAGAGATTTCATCACTCGGAGAGTGGTGAATCGGTGGAACTCACGATCACAAAAAGTAGTTGAGATGAAAACATTGTGTAATTTCAAGAAGGAATTAGATATAGCTCTTGGGGCTAAACGAATCATGGATATGTGGGCAAAGCAGTGTGGTAGGCTATATTAGGGGTATCGCGGTACCTAGGTGGGATGTACCTTATACTGTAGTATGAGTGGTAGAACCTGCCTGCTTGTTCCGCCCAGCAGGCGGAGCATAAGAGTCTGTGTTTCACCCACAGCAGTCATTCTGTACCGGAGCTGCTGGGATAACTACTTGTTCATTAAAGCCTTCAATTGGACTACAATCTTGCTTCAGTAGTGATTGATCGTGCATCAGGTGGGATCAATGTATTCAATTTGATCAGCTATGATCATAATCAGTGGCAGAGCAGGCTCGAAGGGCCGAATGGCCCCCTGCCTTTATTTTCTATGTATGTGGGTGTCACTGGCAAGGCCAGCATTTATTGCAATTCCTAATTTGCCTTGAACTGAGTGGCTTGCTAGGCTATTTCAGAGGGTTTCTAAGAGTCAACCAATACTATGGATCACAGGTCATATTCATATGTAGATTCGACCAGTTAATGATGGCAGATATCCTTCCATCAAGGACACGTGAGCACAGTTGCTTCACAGCTCCAGGGTCCAAGGTTCGATTCCCTGCTTTGGTCACTGTCTGTGTGGAGTCTGCACGTTCTCCCCGTGTCTGCGTGGGTTTCCTCCGGTTGCTCCGGTTTCCTCCCACAGTTCAAAGATGTGCAGGTTAGGTGGATTGGCCATGCTAAATTGCCCTTTGTGTCCAAAAAGGTTAGATGGGGTTACTGGGTTACGGGGATAGGGTGGAGGCATGGGCTTAAGTAGGATGCTCTTTCCAAGAGTCGGTGCAGACTTGATGGGCCAAATGGCCTCCTTCTGCACTGTATATTCTATAATTCTGTAAGGACCAGGTGGGTTTTTACAACAATCAATGATAGAGAGATTACCAGGTTTTACTATGTGACTTCCCAAGAGAGCAAATAACCCACCAGCTACAAATTGTTTCCTCCGCAGTCTGTTGTGTAAATGGCTAAATGTTGGCCTTGCTCTTGCAATTATAATTGCCAACTCACTGCAAATGCAAACATTTCTGGAGGTTGTTCTTCCAAGTTGGTGAAATTATCTATAACATTCAGGGCTGTGTCTTTTTTTAGTTCGAGTAGATGGAATAAAGTCAGAACTTGGTAGATTATGGAGTATCTCTGTCTTCCAAAAGATGATGGTTAACCCACAGTCACAAGCCTCTTTTGAAAAACAATCCATGATCTTTGAGGACCATGTTCACAGTATGACATGAGCACAAAGTCATCAGCAAACAATTCCCATGTCGTGATCTCTGATACCTTAAGAATTTCCACCATCTCAGATTGATGAGTTTGGTCTCTGTTCTGAATTCAATGTCTTTTTAAAATTATTTCGCAGGATAAGGGAATCGCTAGTTAGGCAATATTTATTACCCAACCATAAGAACCCCTGAGAAGGTGGTGGTGAGCCGCCTTCTTGAACTGCTGCAGTCAATGTACTGCGACGGAGAGAATTCCAGGATTGACCCAGCAACAGTAAAGGAAGGGAGATATATTTCCAAGTCATGATGGTGAGTGACTTGGAGGGGAATTTACAGGTGGTGGTGTTCCCATGCATCTGCTGCCTTTGTCCTTCTAAGCGGTCGGTGGTGTTGTCGAAGGAGACTTGGTGGGTTACTGCAATGCATCCTGTAGATGGTAAACACTGCTGCCACTGTGCATTGATGGTCAAGGGAATGAATGTTGAAGGTGATGAATGGGTTGCCAGTCAAGCGGGCTGTTTTGTCCTGGATGGCTTTGAGCTTCCTGAACTTCACTCATCCAGGCAAGTCGAGAGTAATCCATCACTTAGCTGACTTGTGCTTTGTAGATGTTGGACAGGCATTGGGGAGTCATGAGGTGAGTTACTTTCCTCAGACTTCCAAACCTCTGACCTGCTTTTGCAACCATAGTATTTATATGGTTGGTCCAGCTTAGTTTCTGGTCAACAATAACACCCCCAAGATGTTGACAGTGGAGGATTCAGCGATGGTAATGACATTGAATGTCAAGGGCAATAGTTGGACTCTCTCTTGTTGGAGTAAGTCAGTACTTGGTACTTCGGTGACATGAATGTTACTTGCCACTTATCAAACCAAGCCTGAATGCTTCCCAAGACTTGAATATGGGGGTGGACTGCTTCAGTATTCCATCAAAATTTCTGCTAATGCCCAGAAAGCAAAACAACAAAGAATAGACTGAAGACACAGGGGCCATGACACACCTCGACCTCAAACCACCTAAAAAGGGTCAGTGTATTTATCACAGTCAGTGACTCTGGCTATCATTCCATTGTGAAACCGCAACATCAGATTTACAGCCCTGTTAGGACATCGAAGTGTGCCTGAGGCTTTCCACTAAGCCTCTCTATTTACTGTGTCAAAGACCGTTGTCAAGTCAACAAAGACACCGTAGAGTCCCAGCTGTTGTTTGCGGCACTTGCCGAAGGATGAAGATCATGTCGCAAATACTTCTGTCTTTCCTGAACCTGCCTCGACTTTCTGGAAGTTCTCGTTCTATTATGTGGCTTGCAGTAAAACTTTTGTCAGAATCTTACCAGCCAAAACAAACAGTGAGACTCCTCTTTGCATGTCTCAATACAGATTTTTTTTTTACCCTTCGACGTAGAAAGATAAAGTACCACTATTTAGCCAGTCCTGTGGCCTCCATAATATCCCATGGCCTGGTGGATTTACAGCCATAGATTTAATTTCCAGAGTCCATGTCGGGCGTGTTTAGCCTGATCTTTCC
Organism: Scyliorhinus torazame; assembly: GCF_047496885.1. Classification (NCBI taxonomy): domain Eukaryota; kingdom Metazoa; phylum Chordata; class Chondrichthyes; order Carcharhiniformes; family Scyliorhinidae; genus Scyliorhinus; species Scyliorhinus torazame. Next base: position 49,915,771 of record NC_092718.1, on the reverse strand, counting down.
CGGCATTTGCAGTGCCAAGAACGACTCTGCCATTAAACATGACTCTGCTTTATATCTGGGCCTTGGTGAGGAATGCCCCCCACTCAAGGCTGCACTTCGTCCCATTTCCTACAGTAATAAGCTCTGCTTGTCAGTGCACAAAGAGATCGGGCCAATCTCTGGAACCCCCACCGCGACCTCCAGATCCTCCCAACATATCACTGAGGGGGTCCTCGATCCCACCACATCCACCTCATAAGGGCAGGACACCTCCAGGCCCAATCCATGACGCAGGCATAATGCCACCCAGGCACAGGCAATGCCACCTGGGCACCCTGGAAGTGCCAGGGTGGCACCCAGGTGGCACTGCCAAGGTGCCTGGATGGCACAAGAGTACCAGCCTGCCCAGAGCCCGACCATTAAAGGCCCCCTAATCATCTGGGACAACAACCCCCCCCCACTCCCAAATTCTTCTTTGCCCGGCCCACATTGGTGGAGACTAGTGCTAAACGGCACTTTTTCGGGGTCTCCGAGGCACAGGGGTTAGATCCCGTGCCTTGGTTAACTTCGGCGAGACCATATTCAAGTGAGCCTGTCTGCACATGCAAATGAAGGACCCACTCATTATAGGCGAGAGATCTCTTGCGAGTTTTACTGACCTCATCATGTTCCGAGCCGATTGATCGTGGCCATAGTCATGTCTATTGGGCCAGTACATAAAATACATAATCCTATGGAAATAAAGAGAAAAGAAAATGGTGTTTCAACACTTTCTTTCACAAGTCTCTTAGAAATAGTTCACATTGCTGTTGTTGGAACCTTGCTGTGTTGCACTATTTTCTCTGTTAAAACAGTTTCAAAAAGTGCTTCACTCACTGGAAAACATTTTCCGCATATTGAGGTCTGAAAGGTGCTATACAGATGCAAGTACTTTTTCTGTACACATAATACATAACTCACTCTTCTTTGTCAAACATTAAAGCAATAAAAGCCTAGAAATTATTGTTTGCAATGTTAGCAGATGAAAACTGAATCTGTTTCTGTGATATTTCACTGTTTGTTACTTGTCCATTAGAAATGAATAAGTTAAATACCATTGTAAAAATTGCATGCAGACAAATATCAAATGAACAAATTTTGTCTTTGTCTGAAATATAAGAAAAACACAGCAAAAGTGAATGGAGGACTGACTTTAATTTTAGCATTTAATTGATGTGAATTTGATGCCGGGATAGATAAGGTACTGAGCAAAGATCCCTCACCCTGGATACAAAGGATTGGCCTAGCAGCTTTCTTAGTGCAGTAGGCAGCATGTCAGTCTCATAAAGGATTGGACTTCTCATTGGGCAATAATATCAGGCCCAAATGAGGGCCCTGTGACCAGTCACATCATTGACATGGCACAATCCAGGAGGTGGCCTCCTAATTGGCTGCCTCCACACTCGCCATCCTATTAAGGAAGTTGAACACGCTCATGATGCTGCAAAAGGATAATCACAGGGTCATTGTGATGCTAGGCTGGAAACTCCACCATGAGAGGCAGATGCTGGCAAGGTGGGTGGTTAAGCAGGACAGGGTCGTAAGAGGTGGGGGGGGGGGGGGGGGGGGTCGGTGCTGATGGTGCTCAACATGGAAGCATTCTCGGTGCCTGTATTGAAGTTATAAATTATAAAGGCTCGGCCAGTCAGGCCATTGATGTGGAGGAGAAACCATCTGACAGCAATTCTGATGGCTGGGGCTGTGGTCTTTCAACATTGTGGCCCTGGCATTGGAAAATTGAGCATCCCATGAATGTATGTAAACCTACTCACTGTCAAGCACATTGGAACTCTCAAAGGAGTTCAAATGAACTGTCAAAGTCAATTGTTAAGTTGTTGAGGTTTTAAAGCTCCTGCCCTTTAAACCATTTTAAAATGTCCAAACAAAATAGTTGCTATTTCACTCTGTTGACATAAACATGAGAGCTACCATTACTGAATTTGTGCTGCATTTCACAACATCCATTATCACAGTACCGTGTCAGTCATTTCACAATTTGACAATTTTGGACATCTCCAAATGTTTATGGGCTTTTCGAAGTTGGAATATGAATTTTTATAAGCGATAATGCACTTGAATAAAATGTCTGTTCTTAGAAGGGATTATGTAGTTGAAGTAAGTTAAATGTAATGAAAGGGTTTTTATAAATGTGTTTTTTTTAATTGTCTATATTGAACATTGAGAACTTTGTACTGTTTCATCTCAGCATGACTCCTGTCATCTTCCTCTGGATTTCTATTAGATGAGTTGGCATGTTAGATGTGATAGCAAAAGTTGATTGTGGTGGTAGCATTTTCTGGCATGAATTATAGAAACGTTACAGCAAAGATGGAGGCCATTCAGCCCATCTTGTCCATGCCAGCAGTAAATTGGCAACAAGTTGGAATAGGGCTATAAGGGACCATAGGGGATGGATAGGGGAGCATAGGCTGGCATGGATGATATGAGAGGCCATGGGAGATGAGTGGAAGGCACAAAGTGGCATGGAGGTTTGAGGGGCCATGATGGCTAGGTGGGGGGCATGTGTTAACACGGAAGGGGTAGAGGGAGTGTGTGAAGGGTGTGTGTGTGGGCGAGAAGGTATGAGGAGTGACCTCTGCAAAACTTCAATACAGTGCCAGAGCACCAAGGTAGACCTTCCACCCAGTCCGTCTCCGTGCTGAAGAGCCTCCGCACTTGTTTCAGGGTCATTCAGCCTGACTCCCAGACAACACCACCACCCCAGAACAAAAATCACAGCTTCCGAGGCACTTACTCCCCTGTCAGGCTTGCAGAGCCAGTAAATATCCTAACTCTGTGTTCCCAAATTGGGAGCGCAAATTTAGGCGTTAGTCCTTCATGCAATTTGGGAATGCTTCCCACCAATATGCAAAGTCCTACAACCCCATGCAAAAGCCTTCTATCGTGGAAGAATAACAATTCTGACTGATTTATTTCCAATACGGCCTAAACTGAAATTAAATCCACTGTAATCTTTCTCAAAAGCTCTTTGTAAAGGAAGTAACACTTTCACGGTTGGAGTCAAAAGATACATCACAAATTCACTGACACTAGTGCATAATAATCCCCCTGGATGTAAAAAATTCCAAAGCACCATAGAACATAGAACAGTACGACACAGTATAGGCCCTTAGGCCCACGATGTTGTGCCGGCCATTTGTCCTAATCTAAGATCAACCTGACCTGCACCCCTTCAATTTACTGCTGTCCATGTGCATGTCCAAGAGTCACTTAAATGTCCCTAATGACTCAGACTCCTCCACCTCTGCTGGCTGTGCATTCCACACACCCACCACTCTCTGTGTAAAGAATCTACCCCTGACATCTCCCCTAGACCCTTCTCCAATCACCTTAAAATTATGTCCTCTCGTGACAGCCATTTCCGCCCTGGGGAAAAGTCTCTGGCTATCTACTCTATCCATGCCTCTCATCACCTTGTACACCTCTATCAAGTCACCTCTCTTCCTTCTTCACTCAACCTGGGTGGCAACTTTGAGGATCTATGTACATGGACCCCAAGACCCCTCTGTTCCTCCACACTTCCAAGAATCCTGCCTTTAACCCTGTATTCAGCATTCAAATTCGACCTTCCAAAATGAATCACTTCACATTTATCTAGGTTGAACTCCATCTGCCACTTCTCAGCCCAGCTCTGCATCCTGTCAATGTCCTGTTGTAACCTGCGACAGTCCTCAACACTATCTACAACTCCACCAACCTTTGTGTCATCGGCAAACTTACTAACCCACCCTTCCACTTCCTCACCCAAGTCATTTATAAAAACCACAAAGAGCAGAGGTCCCAGAACAGATCTCTGCGGGACACCACTGGTCACTGACCGCCAGGCGGAATACTTTCCATCCATTCCATCCACTACCACTCGCTGTCTTCTATCGGCCAACCAATTCTGTATCCAGACAGCTACATTTTCCCTGTATCCCATGCCCCCTAACTTTCTGAATGAGTCAATTGAAGAATAGCAGAAGAGTTCTCTCAGGGCGCCTAGCCTTCATTCATTCCATAACAATCACCACCACATCAGAATGACTGGTCTTTTATTTCCTTCACTGTTTGTGGGAACTTGCTGTGCAAAAATTGGTTGTGACATTTGTGCAAATGGCAACCGACTTCCAAAATTACTTCAGCCGTGATTTTTTTGTTAAGGAGAAATAATTTCAGGCATTCAGAGAACATGAAATGTAACATGCAAATGCAAGTTATTTCTTAATAGCACGTTTGGCAACTCTTGCATTATCAGGAAAGGCATATTTTATTCTGAAATAGCTTTTCTTAAATAGCTCTTCTGCTATGAAGACCTTGTAACATCCGTTGTTCATGAGCTACAGTAATGAGACAAAGAACAATCTAATGTACCCTTTGCATTTGCCCGAGAATCCTTTGTACTGGACTGTATATTGCAGGACGCATAATCCCATGGCACCATAAGGCTGCTTCAAAGAGCTTCACATCAAAATGAAATGATAGCACATGATTTCAACAGATTTCACTGCTTGTTTGCTCATTTCATTAAAGCATCAGTAATGCTTCAGTGGAAAGCTAATTGTTTACTTGGAACCAGAACCTTGTGCTTTTTGCATAGATTCTCACTGAATAGTTAACACTTCAAAGACTAAAATTGTTTCAGTTGCAGGTATGAATAAGAAAAACTAATTGATAAATGTATAACTACTCGTATGACCGAATCTCTGTAAACTTTAATAAGTGTTAACATTTCAAGCAGCTGGAATAGGTTTGAAATATGTTAAGCCAAGCTTACAAAATTAGTGTTCTGCACACTTTTCAAATTAAAGATGTGGCAAATGGATAATTTTCTCCCTATTTAGTGTAATTGTCTGGTCAATGCATGATACGTACAAATTATCACTTTGCGTTAATACTTACTTCATTATGTAAAATTTTTCCTGTTGATCGTTGGACAGCATCTCATGGGTCAAGAGCTGGAACAAGAAAGTGTATTGCGATGAAAGGCAAGTGTTTTAAATATTCAGATTTATTCACCTATCCTCTACCCCGAGTAGGGAGCGTGCTTGAAGGGAAATGCAGCATCGCCATATTTCTGACAAGTGCCATCTCTGAGCCCAACTCCTTTCTCTGAGTGTGAGATCACCCAATGTAATTTCACATGCTTTGTTCCCATTCTAATTTAAATACATCGGCTGGAATTTTCTGGCCATTCCCGCCTGTGGGATCTTTCTGTCCCGCCGACGGCGGAATTCCACCGTCACAAGCCACTGGGGGATCACTTTGGAGGTGGCCATTACAGTGCTATTTGGAAGGATTCTAAGCCATGGCCAATCCTGGTAGCAGCCCTATCACTCAGGTTTTCTTCAGTCTGTTGAGAGTTTTAATAAGGGCACAGGAAGTCTACACTGAGTAAAATAAGAAACCAAGTTTAATTTACACAAACTGCCTGGTTCCTCTCTGGTCGGTTCCTTGCTGGCCGACCAATTATAATTGGGTTAATTGAGAGACCCGCCCCTAGCGGGGGAGCTCATACTCTGCAAGGAGCACAGGGAAGACGAGCATTCCCACCCCCTAGGTTCCTTGCGGGATATTACAGAATTTTGAGCCTTAATGGCTTTTTGAGTTCCCCTCCTTGCCCAACCTCCTTCAATCTTCCTTTGCACCTGAAATCTTTAGAGCCAGACACCTAATTTGCACGTATTAATTTACCTTTTCTTCCTTTCGCTCTTTTGAATCTTGCTGGTAGGCATGACATTGCATTTTTGACTTTGTTTTTCCATTTATACAATAGAATGAAAGGTGTATAAAGATTGGGCAAATAATTGATGTTAGCAATGGGGGAAAAACAAATTTAACAGTAAACCCATTGGCAATGATTTCGAAATATATGATTGGAAACTCCTTTTTTATTCGAGTGGGGCCGGTTTAGCTCAATTGGCTGGATGGATGCTTTGAGATGCAGAGTGATGTCAAATCTGTCGGTTCAAATCTCACACCATACATAGGCCCCACATCCTCAACCTTGCCCTTCATCTCCTCATCTGAGGTGTGTCAACCCCCAGATTAAATCACCCCCAGTCAGCTCTCCCCCTCAAAGGCAAAGCAGCCTCGGATCATCTGGGACTATGGTGACTTTACATCGCTTCTACACTTTGTGAAAATCAATAAGTTGTAGAGAAATAGGGCTTGCAAACCACACAAAAAAGTATGCATTTTACCCATTGTTTTATTTGGCGACAATCTACTCTGCTTTTTTCCTTGTTGGTAGTTTCTGATCGGCAGTTTAAAATAATTTCATCTTGCTATTTATAAAACAGATGACTAGTCGTCAACTGCATGTGACTTGTGTTATAGAGAAAAGAACAGAGTAGGCACCTTGGGATATGTGCACATATTGTTAATTATTCCACTCCGATTGGCACTAATTATATGTTGTATGCTCAAACCATTTTTTTTTGTAACGTACATGCAGGACTCTGACTAATATTTCATGAAATTTGTGTCTACAAATTTTACTTAATCACTCACATTTTCTCTAATGAATGAAAAAAAACTTTGTTTCAAGAATTCCTTTCTCATGTTGTGTATAAATTTCCAGTATAAATTTTGTTTTCTAATCAATTTAAAATTTATCGTCCTTCAGATGAAGCTTTAAAACAAGGCCCTGTCTGCCACCTCAGATAAGCATAAAAGATGCCATGACGCTACTTTCAAAGAAGAGCTGAAGGGTTCTCCCTGGTGTGCTGGCTGATATTTATCCTCAACCAACAACATCAGGAACATATTATCTGACCATTTGTTTTAGTTGTTGTTTGCGGAACATTGCTGTGCATAGATTGGCAGCAGCTTCCTACATTATGACAGTGACTACCCTTCAAAAGCTCATATTGGCATTATGGGAAATCCTGAGGTCCTGAAAGATGCCATTTAAACAGAAGTGTAATGTTCTTGTCGGATGGCCTGATTTATTTTACAAGAACACTTATAGCTAAGGCTATGAATGATTTATTAACATTAACATGGGTCAAATATATGCAAAACAACAGATGAATAACAGTATGAACATGCACAAGCAATCTCTCTCTCAACTCCGAGTCAGTCTGAGGTCACCAGACTCTACCATTCACTTATATACTAATGAGACTCCCAGTGGTCAGTCGGCGAATTACAACACAACCATGATATCACTGTAGTAAGTACATTTTTTACTGTGGTTCTAGCTTTTCGTTATGTTTTTCTTTGGAGGGAGAAAAGAAAATATTACAGGTAGTGTCATTGTCTCCAATAAGAGGCCATACATGCCATAATTACCCGAGGTTAAGGTGTCTTTTTACGTTGAATGAAGTGTTGAAAAAGAGAAACTGAAGCCTTTGTGGCAGGCAAAGAATTGAGGAAATAACATTATGCAAAGAAGGCGCTTGAGTGCTTCAGGTGATTGATTGTTGTGGAAGTGAGTTATCCTGGTGCAGCCTATTAAAGGTCTTAATGGACCTCCAGTCCATTAAACCCCAGAACAGTTTAATTGATAATGTGGGTCCTGGTTCAAATTGGACTCTGGCTAAAGTCAAGTGGAGGGAAATCAAGACCTTAATTAGCTACTTCTTTCCTCCACTTCCAGCTCAATTCTGTTGTCAACAATCTATATTAATCTAAATAAGTAAATATAATAGATAAAAATCACACTGATCCAATGGGGGAGTTCTCAAAACATCTTCACAGTGGCTTCCTAAACAACGTTGATTCCGGTTCAAGGTTAAGGGGTTAATTTTATGGGTCCCCTGGTGGTATATATGAAGGCAGGTGGGGTGCTCGCAAAATAAAACCGGCAACTGTCACACTGCTTTCCCACCTACCCCTGAACTATATCCCACTTACGGTGGGTGGATAAGGTGTCAGACCTTGGGATAGTGATGCCTCCAGCATTATAATATGCGCAGAAGGGGAAGTTGGACACAAGGCGGGCTGCGTGAGAGCTTTCACAGCGTGAATGACCTCCTTCTGCACTGTGGGGCTTCTATGTATTCATCAACTGCTGATGGGCAGTAAGGGAGGGTACCTCTTTTGGGGAGTCCCCTGTGCCCATTGGGGGCACCCCCCCTTCCTCAATACATAAGATTACTTCCCTCCCTACCAGCCTTTGAACATCTCACTAGTGCGGGACCGCCCCCTGATAAGAGCTGCTCCAAGCGTTATATTGGCATGGGGCAGCCGGAATTCTGTTGATGCCATGCCAACAGACCTTTTGGTCAATAGGTTGTGGATTGGTAACCCATTCCCTGATAAAATCCATCCCTGAGGGTGGAATTTTCCTCCGCCGGCGGGATTTTCCATCCTGCCGAAGTCAAAGGACTTTTGAATGGCTGGTCGCATTTTCCAGCCCGACCGTCAATGTGATGGGGCTGGGAAACATCCCCCTCAGTGTTTGAGAAAAAGAGGTTTAAGGCCTGATCAAGAAGGTGTTTCTTTCAAATTAAAGAGATGTAGAACCTCAGCCAACAGGCAGCTGCTGTTGTCAATCATAGAAGATTCTATCAAATAAACAAAGTTCAAATATGCAACAATTCATGTCTAGTATTAACTGACTAATAGTTTTGGTGTTCTTGGGCCTCTATCGAAGTAATATTACAACAGTACGTCCACCGCACAATCAGAACTTAATTTTGCAGGCCCTCCCACATGGCCCAATCTCACAGGAACCAAATCCGGGCATCCACGTTTTCCACTGGCACTCAGGGTGCAGTTGAACTTGTATTGAACCACTTCTTAGACTGGCTATGAAACTAAGAAATATGGGTGGGATTCTATGTTAGCCGACGACAAAATCTGGAAAGGCATTGGGTGGAGAATCAGTTCTGACGTCAAATCGCAATGCTCCAGCACCTCGACTGCGGCGTCAATGCCTCCCGTAACGCACCTGCAGTAGGCACCGTTTGCATATCATTAGAGGGCCCAACCCAGTATTCTCCGGGGCTTCCACAATTCTCTGTCTCCGATGGGCTGAATTCCCGACAGCGCCGTGCATTTGTACTTTTGAAAATCGTGAAATCTGTTGAGGGAGAGAGGGGGTGCGGAAAGTGTCCAACATTGCCATAGTTTGCTGACAGTTGTGCCACTGGCCGGGGGGCTTCTGCCAGGGCCAGGAGGAGTAGTGGGAGGTAGCCAGTAGGTGGGCTATGGGGGTCAGGGATTCAATGGCGTGGAACACCATGCCGCAGCCGGAAAGGCAGTCATTCAGCTGCACACACCGCTAATAGTCCAATTTGAACTTAGTGCCGTGGATCGTACAGGTGTCCCCCCAGGGCACCCCCCAGGTGCCCTCTGGCCCCAGCCAATCCATCAGCTGTATGGACATGCCCCAGCACAACAAGTGCCATCTTGCTGTCTGGGATAAGTGTGTGTGGGGGAGTGTAATGTGTATGTGCAGCTGCAGCTTGTCAGCCTCCCGGATATCAATCATAGAAATACATAGAACATACAGTGCAGAAGGAGGCCATTCGGCCTATCGAGTCTGCACCGACCCACTTAAGCCCTCACCTCCACCCTATCCCCGTAACCCAAAATCCCCTCCTAACCTTTTTGGTCACTAATGGTAATTTACCATGGCCAATCCACCAAACCAATCATGGACCCGGCAAATCCCACACTGTTTTTAATTGGAATCGACTGCGTTCCACGCAACCCCTCAATAGTAGCGGAATCGGTCCAGGTGTGGCGCCAGTTTTTCCATCGTGGAAGTCCATGAATTCTGTGTTGGCATCAACACTTAGTCTCAGAAAGGGAGAATCCTGCCTCATTTATTTGCACCTTGCTTCAGTATGTAATATTATTTTATTTTGAGTTCTCGTTTTCCTGACTGATTCAAACTTTGTATAACTTAGAAAATGGAAGCACATGCTCGAGAGCCAGTTGGAGCCAATAGGAAAGCTAATATATTTTGCATGCTTCCATTATGGAATGAAAATTTAAAATACCCTTTAAAAGCAAAGTCTGAAATAACACCGGATTCGCCATCTTGACATGCTGAGGCAGCATCAGTGGAGTTCTATGACAGCAAAACTGGAGCCGCACCTGGACCAATTCAATGACTGTTAAGGGCTAGCACCGGCGCCATGTGGAACACAATCAAATCATAGAACATAGAACATAGAACAATACAGCGCAGTACAGGCCCTTCGGCCCACGATGTTGCACCGAAACAAAAGCCATCTAACCTACACTATGCCATTATCATCCATATGTTTATCCAATAAACTTTTAAATGCCCTCAATGTTGGCGAGTTCACTACTGTAGCAGGTAGGGCACTCCACAGCCTCACTACTCTTTGCGTAAAGAACCTACCTCTGACCTCTGTCCTATATCTATTACCCCTCAGTTTAAAGTTATGTCCCCTCGTGCCAGCCATATCCATCCGCGGGAGAAGGCTCTCACTGTCCACCCTATCCAACCCCCTGATCATTTTGTATGCCTCTATTAAGTCTCCTCTTAACCTTCTTCTCTCCAACGAAAACAACCTCAAGTCCATCAGCCTTTCCTCATAAGATTTTCCCTCCATACCAGGCAACATCCTGGTAAATCTCCTCTGCACCCGCTCCAAAGCCTCCACGTCCTTCCTATAATGCGGTGACCAGAACTGTACGCAATACTCCAAATGCGGCTGTACCAGAGTTCTGTACAGCTGCAACATGACCTCCCGACTCCGGAACTCAATCCCTCTACCAATAAAGGCCAACACTCCATAGGCCTTCTTCACAACCCTTTCAACCTGGGTGGCAACTTTCAAGGATCTATGTACATGGACACCTAGATCCCTCTGCTCATCCACACTTTCAAGAACTTTACCATTAGCCAAATATTCCGCATTCCTGTTATTCCTTCCAAAGTGAATCACCTCACACTTCTCTACATTAAACTCCATTTGCCACCTCTCAGCCCAGCTCTGCAGCTCATCTATATCCCTCTGTAACCTGCTACATCCTTCCACACTATCGACAACACCACCGACTTTAGTATCGTCTGCAAATTTACTCACCCACCCTTCTGCGCCTTCCTCTAGGTCATTGATAAAAATGACAAACAGCAACGGCCCCAGAACAGATCCTTGTGGTACTCCACTTGTGACTGTACTCCATTCTGAACATTTCCAATCAACCACCACCCTCTGTCTTCTTTCAGCTAGCCAATTTCTGATCCACATCTCTAAATCACCCTCAATCCCCAGCCTCCGTATTTTTTGCAATAGCCTACCGTGGGGAACCTTATCAAACGCTTTGCTGAAATCCATATACACCACATCAACTGCTCTACCCTCGTCTACCTGTTCAGTCACCTTCTCAAAGAACTCAATAAGGTTTGTGAGGCATGACCTACCCTTCACAAAGCCATGCTGACTATCCCTGATCATATTATTCCTATCTAGATGATTATAAATCTTGTCTCTTATAATCCCCTCCAAGACCTTACCCACTACAGACGTGAGGCTCACCGGTCTATAGTTGCCGGGGTTGTCTCTGCTCCCCTTTTTGAACAAAGGGACCACATTTGCTGTCCTCCAGTCCTCTGGCACTATTCCTGTAGCCAATGATGACATAAAAATCAAAGCCAAAGGTCCAGCAATCTCTTCCCTGGCCTCCCAGAGAATCCTAGGATAAATCCCATCAGGTCCCGGGGACTTATCTATTTTCAGCCTGTCCAGAATTGCCAACACCTCTTCCCTACGTACCTCAATGCCATCTATTCTATTAGCCTGGGGCTCAGCATTCTCCTCCACAACATTATCTTTTTCCTGAGTGAATACTGACGAAAAATATTCATTTAGTATCTCGCCTATCTCTTCAGACTCCACACACAATTTCCCATCCCT